>NC_053028.1:358630000-358759778 GCF_003073215.2 Triticum urartu
GAGGAAACACGTGTTGGTTCACCGTTGGGACAGATGTCATCCATTCGTTGGACAGGAGGCACCTATGATACGTCGACACGTGGCATGGCCCAACAGAGGCCCATTCCGGTGAAAAGGTCGGCCCGTTTGACTTGGTCAAAAGGTAATGGGCCAGCCCACGAAAAGCATATTCCTATATAGCCCATTTACGGCCCGCTAACTCATGGCCCGTTACGGCCTATAGGAATTAAGCCCAGTAGCTTCATCTGGGCCGTCCAATATGATTCCAGCCCGTTGTAACTTCCGGCCCATGTATGGCCCATGATGTCTTTCAACCCATACGAGGCCATTTGTAACTCTTGGCCCATTAACGGCCCATGGTGAATCTGGCCCGCAATGAATAGTGTACCACTTTATACCCATTAACGGTCCATTATTCATTTGGGTCGTTTCCAACCCATGTCATCTTTCGGCCTTCTCAGGGCCCATTTATTCTTGGGCTCATTTCCAGCATTCGGTTACTTACGACCCATTATTGGCCTTTTCTGCTTGTAGGCCAAATTCAGCCCGCGGTTACAACCGGACCGTTTGCAGCCCGTTAAACATTTTCATAGCGTCGTCTGATACGACCGATTAACGACGGCCCGTTATTGTCGGCCCATGAACAGACAATTCAAAATCTAGCCCGTTTACGGCCCATAATGCGGTCTGTTATTGGCCCGTGTTTGGCTTATCGAACATACGGCACGTAGAAGGCCCATTGATGCTACGGCCCGTAGAAGGCCCATTGTTTCTACGGCCCGTAGAAGGCCCATTGTTTCTACGGCCCGTGGAAGGCCCATTGTTTCTACGGCCCGTGGAAGGCCCATTGTTTCTACGGCCCGTAGAAGGCCCATGGTAACTACAGTAAATATGTAGCCCATGGTTATTGTGGCCTAATTTTAAAAAAATAGGTTATTGCGGCCACTAGTAAACCGCGGAAAAAGAACTGCACTGACTACAAGAAAACAAATAAACAAGACAACAAGGAACTAAATAAGCAAGCAACTTATGCTAGGCTATCACGACTATTACACATATTACATCCACTGGGCATCAAAGTTCGCTACCAGTGCAAATATAGGGAACAAAACAGCATATCACATACACTGATCGTCAAAGTTGGCGACCAGTGCAAATAAACGCCGTAGAAAAACAAGTCCAGAACTGAAACCACTTCAGAAGAGCTCAAGAAACAATATCATGGGTACCCATAATGATGGCAAGATGCTTAGCAAGCTTATTAACTTTCTCTTGTTTGGAGCTTAAATCCTCCAGCGCTTGTTGTTGCACAAGAAAGTATGCATCTGAATTCTGCAGGGACTTCCTCAGTCCTTCGGCTTCTAGCCGCAGCACAGCTGACTGATGCCTTTCAGCTTGTAGCTAAGACTGAAGAAGCCGAAGTGATCCAGGCAGCGAGGTTGAAGAGCTTGTGCCAGCGGTACTGGCCAGTAACTCAAACACTACATCAACCCAGGACTGTGGGGTTTTCTCACTGTCTACAAGATCGTTTTTATCACCTTTCTTGGAGACCAAGAGGGTTGTCTCACTATCTTGAACCTTATCTGCATTACTTTCTCTACCATTGCATAGTGCGGTGCTCTTCTCCAATATTCTGTTCGCATACTACAAGAGAAACAAGTAGACACATCACAGGCTTAGCATGTAGTATACCAAACTCATTTTGGTAAACCGGTTCAGTAGTAAGGTGGACAGGATAACAGCATGAAACAAACATATATCTATGTACTATGGTCACTGTATTGTCCATATCATTCTAGTTTATGTTGCCAAATCAAGATAGAGACACAGTTCAACTCATATATTTTGAAGACATAGCAGCATAGACAAAATATAAGTGTGAGAAACTACACATCATTGGCAACACTTGTAATGTGCATCACATGAGAACATAACTGTTTATACAACTGAAACTGAAATCAACATAGAGCGAGAAGTTAGAACAGCAATCCAGTTAAATAAATAGGTTTAAAACATACATGTTGCGCCATTGGAGTTTCAATTGGATCCTTCATATTCGAAAGTAGTTAGTATGAGTAAATACAGTGATGCAATAGCAAAGGGTTATGGACCATAGATACGGAATCTGACCTGAGAACAGTTTCTCTTCTGCTTTAGACGTGGAGTTTGGGTTCGTTGTGGTGGTCTTCATGCTTTGGGCACTGCAGTTGCTTTACAAGCTGCTCGTGTGGGGTTACTCTGTGGTGGACATGGTGCTTTGTCAACTAGAAGTGGGTTACTATCCGCTGGGGTTGGGGTTAGATGGCTTGTGGCTGGTTCTCTGCCCAATGGTCTAAGTGTGCAATCTGGAAGAGTCTCGATTATGTGTGGTGGGGCAAGTTTGTGGGCCAGTACAACCATGGTTCTATCTGCATCGACGGGTAGCACTCTCTTTTGCGAAGAACGGCTTTTTCCTCCCTTAGATATACTCATCACCCCCTCTAATTCAAATGGCTGATAAACAAGAAAAGAAATTGAACGGACAGACATTGTATGATAGACAGATGTGGTAATTCACATATATGTTATCTAAGCAAACAGGACAGCATGACACAATTTCACATATATGATGCCTAACTAAACAGGATAGCATGACACAGATTCAGATATATGATGGATAACTTAACAGGATATAATGGCATAATTCAACATATGATGAGTATCTAAACAGGATGACATGACAAAACTATATGATGTCTTTCTAAAATAGGTTGGGATGAAATAATTCACATAAATGTTGTCTAAGTATACAGGATGGCATGATATAATTGACATAATTGATTCATATACTAAGCAGCTGGCACTCGCATGTATGATCTCTAAACTAAGCAGATGGAATTCAATATTGTGCATGTGATGTCTAAACTAAGCAATGCAAGACACCATATGCATGATATGAGAAATATAAACATTGCAACTTAGAGCATACACCTCAGGTGGGATATAGGATTGGTTATCTGTTTCTGAATCCTCCTTTGAGGAGCTCCCTGTAACCATCAAGATATATGCTTCAACAGGTACCATTGCCTGCTCTAAAGACCTTATTTTCACTCCTGATTTTTCCATAACTAGCTCAAATGGCTGATACACATGAAGAGTAGTTTAATATACATAGATTGTCGACAAATGGAATACGTGATGAAAAAAAGATGGCATGAGGTAATTCACATATATGATGCCTGGCGGTGCATAATTCACATATATGATAACTGGCTGAAAAACATGGCATTGCATAATTCCCATATACTCCCTCTGTTCCTAAATATTTGCCTTTTTAGAGATTTCAAATGGACTACTACATATGGACGTATATAGACATATTTTAGAGTGTAGATTCACTCATTTTGCTCCGTATGTAGTCACTTGTTGAAATCTCTAAAAAGACAAATATTTAGGAATGGTGGAAGTATGATATAGAAACCAAACAGGTGGCATTCACACAAAGCAAATTTAAACTAAGCTGATGACATATAAGATGAATAATGTAAGCAATGTGAGGCGCCATATGCATGATATGACCAACATCAGCATGCCAGGTTAGAGCAAACACCTCAGGTGGTAAATAGGAGTGGTCAGCGCCCTCTGAATCCCCATCTGAACAGTTATCTTCCTCTGGAATACAATCTGGAATGGCGGGAGGGGGGCACTTCGCCCACCATGGAGCGGCGTCTGCATGACATTGTATTCCCACACAACGGTCTTCTCTTTTTCTCTACATGTTTAGTACGATTGTGTACAATAATTGACATGCATAATAAAAAATTAGTTAGATTTTGTAAGGCCTAAGGGGTGCATGCAGAAATCAAGACTGATGGTAGAAAACGAGTGGATAGATCCAAAGCTAATAATAGCAGGTAGATTATAGCTTCAGTTTAAAAAGATAGACAATGGATCATCTACTGTTTGTTGCCCACCGAACATGAACCACATAGAAGACCCCAGATGAACAAGATAGTAGACAGATTCTATTCGTTGTTGCCTCAATATGAGACCCACGGGCATTTTAAAACTCAAGTTTGAACGATAAAGTAGCAGGTAATAACAACCGATGTATAACGTAAGCAAACACGAAAGACTGCGACCTCTCTTACGGAACTGTGTAGTTCTTAGGTTCATCTGCTCAGTCGATGATGGTAATGCAGTTGGCGTGGCTGCCGGCAACGGGGAAGATGATCTGAGGCGGCGAAAGAAAGTTTGTAGGGGGAATCTCTACTGCAGTGAATGCTTCTGTCAAGGGTGCACCTCAGGTGGGTGGATGACGGCACGACAGAAGCAGGACATAACACACAGAGTTTTCTTTGACGCCTATCTGAAAATGAAGTAAATCTGTAAGGCCTCCTTAGAATTGGAGGATCCTATAAACGTAGGGACAGGAAAAACACAGGAATAGGATAGGAATGCATGAGCAAAATAGAGCATTTGGAAACTTAGGATTTCTGTGACCTCGGTGTTTGGTTCACATGAATTGGAAGAACACAAGAATGGATAAACATGGTCAAATTAAAGTCAAACCACGTGAAAATGAAAAAAATAAGAATCTTATTATGCCAGTAATACAATTAGTCATGTTCTTCCTGCATATTAATTTGAAAAGGACGTCCAACTGGATATTAAAATTCGTACCATTTTGAAAGAGACACCAAAGGAAAAAAATCCTCTAGTTTTGCTTTGCTCCACTCCTAACCAAACGCACGAATAGTAGTACCATAGTAGTTCTATAGCAAAGGATCCCTGACGGATCGACATGAATGCACAGTAACAAAGTGATGCATGATACGTCTCCAATGTGTCTATAATTTTTGATTGTTCCATGCTATTATATTATCCATTTTGGATGTTAATGGGCTTTATTTTACACGTTTATATTATTTTTTGGACTAACCTACTAACCCAAGGCCCAGTGCAAATTGTTGTTTTTTTGCCTACTTTAGTGTTTCGCAGAAAAGGAATATCAAATGGAATCCAAACGGAATGAAACCTTCGGGAGAGTTATTTTTGGAACAAACGTGATCCAGAGGACTTGGAGTAGACGTCAAGCAACAAACAAGGTGGCCACGAGTCAGGGGGCGCGCCTACCCCCCTGGGTGCGCCCTCCCCCTCGTGGGCCCCTCGTGGCTCCACTGACCTACTTCTTCCTCCTATATATATTCATATACCCCGAAAACATCCAGGAGCACCACGAAACCCTATTTCCACCGCCGCAACCTTTTGTACCCAAGAGATCCCATCCTAGGGCCTTTTTTGGAGCTCCGTCGGAGGGAGCATCGATCACGAAGGGCCTCTACATCAACTCCATGGCCCCTCTGATGATGTGTGAGTAGTTTACTTCAAACCTTCGGGTCCATAGCTATTAGCTAGATGGCTTCTTCTCTCTCTTTGAATCTCAACACAAAGTTCTCCTCGATCTTCTTGGAGATCTATTCGATGTAACTCTTTTTGCAGTGTGTTTGTCGAGATCCGGTGAATTGTGGGTTTATGATCAAGTCTATCTATGAACAATATTTGATTCTTCTCTGAAATCTTTTATGTATAATTGGTTATCTTTGCAAGTCTCTTTGAATTATCAGTTTGGTTTGGCCTACTAGATTGATCTTTCTTGCAATGGGAGAAGTGCTTAGCTTTGGGTTCAATCTTGCGGTGCTCGATCCCAGTGACAGAAAGGGAAACGACATGTATTGTATTGTTGCCATCGAGGATAAAAAGATGGGGTTTATATCATATTTCTTGAGTTTATCCCTCTATATCATGTCATCTTACCTAATGCGTTACTCTGTTCTTATGAACTTAATACTCTAGATGCATGTTGGATAGCGGTCGATGTGTGGAGTAATAGTAGTAGATGCAGGCAGGAGTCGGTCTACTTGTCACGGACGTGATGCCTATATACATGATCATGCCTAGATATTCTCATAATTATTCGCTTTTCTATCAATTGCTCGGCAGTAATTTATTCACCCACCGTAATACTTATGCTATCTTGAGAGAAGCCACTAGTGAAACCTATGACCCCCGGGTCTATTCTCCATTATAGTAATCTCCCCTCAACAAGTTATTTCTAGTACCGTTTATTTTGCAATATTTACTTTCAATCTATATCATAAAAATACCAAAAATATTTATCTTATCATTATTATCTCTATCAGATCGCACTCTCGTAAGTGATCGTGAAGGGATTGATAACCCTTTATCGCGTTGGTTGCAAGGTTCTTATTTGTTTGTGCAGGTACGAGGGACTTGCGTGTAGTCTCCTACTGGATTGATACCTTGCTTCTCAAAAACTGGGGGAAATACTTACGATACTTTGCTGCATCACCCTTTCCTCTTCAAGGGAAAACCAATGCAGTGCTCAAGAGGTAGCAAGAAGGATTTCTGGCGCCGTTGCTGGGGAGATCTACGCACAAGTCAAGACATACCAAGTACCCATCACAAACTCTTATCCCTCGCATTACATTATTTGCCATTTGCCTCTCGTTTTCCTCTCCCCCACTTCACCCTTGCCATTTTATTCGCCCTCTTTTTCCATTCCCCTTCTCTTTTCTAGTTCGTCTCTTTTCACTTGCCTCTTGTGTGCTTGTGTGTTGGATTGTTTGTCACGATGGCTCAAGATAATACTAAATTGTGTGACTTTTCTAATACCAACAATAATGATTTTATTAGCACTCCGATTGCTCCTCTTACCGATGTTGAATCTTGTGAAATTAATACTGCTTTGCTGAATCTTGTCATGAAAGATCCGTTTTCCGGCCTTCCTAGTGAAGATGCCGCTACCCATCTAAACAACTTTGTTGATTTGTGTGATATGCAAAAGAAGAAAGATGTGGATAATGATATTGTTAAATTGAAGCTATTCCCGTTTTCGCTTAGAGCTCGTGCTAAAACTTGGTTTTCGTCTTTGCCTAAAAATAGTATTGATTCTTCGAACAAGTGCAAAGATGCTTTTATCTCTAAGTATTTTCCTCCCGCTAAGATCATCTCTCTTAGAAACGATATTATGAACTTTAAGAAACTAGATCATGAGCATGTTGCACAATCTTGGGAGAGGATGAAATAAATGATTCGCAATTGCCCTACTCATGGTTTGAATTTATGGATGATCATACGCAAAAATTATGTTGGATTGAATTTTGCTTCTAGAAATCTTTTAGATTTGATCACGGGAGGCACTTTTATGGAAATCACTTTAGGAGAAGCTACCAAACTCCTAGATAATATTATGGTTAATTATTCTCAATGGCACACTGAAAGATCTACTAGTAAAAAGGTCCATGCAATAGAAGAAATTAATGTTTTGAGTGGCAAGATGGATGAACTTATGAAATTATTTGCTAATAAGAGTGTTTCTTCTCATCCTAATGATATGCCTTTGTCTACTTTGATTGAGAATAATAATGAATCTATGGATGTGAATTTTGTTGGTAGGAACCATTTTGGTAATAACGCATATGGAGGTAATTTTAATCCTAGGCCGTTTCCTAGTAATTCCTCTAATAATTATGGTAATTCCTACAACAATTCTTATGGAAATTATAATAATATGCCCTCTGATTTTGAATCTAATATTAAAGAATTTATTAGTTCACAAAAGAGTTTCAATGCTTTGATTGAAGAAAAATTGTCTAAGATTGATGAGTTGGCTAGAAACGTGGATAGAATTTCTCTTAATTCTTTGAAACTTAGATCTATTCCACCTAAGCATGATATCAATGAGTCTCTCAAATCTATGAGAATTTCCATTGATGAGTGCAAACAAAGAACCGCTAGGATGCGTGCTAAAAAAGATTGCTTTGTGAAAGCGTGTTCTTCTAGTTTTCATGATAATAATGATGAAGATCTAAAAGTTATTGATGTGTCTCCTATTAAATCTTTGTTTTGCAATATGAATCTTGATAATGATGGGACTGGAGATGAGTCAACTTTAGTTAGAAGGTGTCCCAATGATTCAAAGTTTTTAGATCTTGATGCAAAAATTGATAAAAGTGGGATGGGAGAGGTCAAAACTTTACATAGAAATGAACCCAATATCTTGGATTTCAAGGAATTTAATTATGATAGTTGTTCTTTAATAGATTGTATTTCCTTGTTGCAAACTGTGCTAAATTCTCCGCATGCTTATAATCAAAATAAAGCATTTACTAAACATATCGTTGATGCCTTGATGCAATCTTATGAAGAAAAACTTGAATTGGAAGTTTCTATCCCTAGAAAGCTTTATGATGAGTGGGACCAACTATTAAAATTAAAATTAAAGATCATGAATGCTATGCTTTATGTGATTTGGGTGCTAGCGTTTCCATGATTCCAAAAACCTTGTGTGATTTGCTAGGTTTCCATGAATTTGATGATTGTTCTTTAAACTTGCATCTTGCGGATTCCGCCATTAAGAAACCTATGGGAAGAATTAATGATGTTCTTATTGTTGCAAATAGGAATTATGTGCCTATGGATTTCATTGTTCTTGATATTAATTGCAATCCTACATGTCCTATTATTCTTGGTAGACCTTTCCTTAGAACGATTGGTGCAGTTATTGATATCAAGGAAGGGAACATTAGATTCCAATTTCCGTTAAGGAAGGGAATGGAACACTTTCCTAGAAAGAAAATTAAATTACCTTATGAATCTATTATGAGAGCCACTTATGGATTGCATACCAAACATGATAATACCTACATCTATCCTTGCTTTTATGCCTAGCTAGGGGCGTTAAACGATAGCGCTTGTTGGGAGGCAACCCAATTTTATTTTTGTTCCTTGCATTTTAATTCTGTTTAGTAATAAATAATTCATCTAGCCTCTGTTTAGATGTGGTTTTATGCTTTTAATTAGTGTCTGTGCCAAGTAGAACCTTTGGGAAGACTTGGGGAAAGTCTTTGCGATCTTGGTGTAAAAACAGAAACTTTAGCGCTCACAAGATTTGCTGCCATTTTTTACTGGAGAGTGCTATTTAGTTAATTATTTTTGAAGATGATTAATAGATAAATTACTCACGACAGAAATTTATTTATAATTTTTTGGGCTACAGAAGTATTTGAAACTTACAGATTACTACAGACTGTTCTCTTTTTGACAGATTCTGTTTTTCGTGTGTTGTTTGCTTATTTTGATGAATCTATGGCTAGTATTTGAGTGTATGAACCATATAAAAGTTGGAATACAGTACGTTTAACACCAATATAAATAAAGAATGAGTTCATTACAGTACCTTAAGTGGTGGTTTGTTTTCTTTTACTAACGGAGCTCATGAGATTTTCTTTTTAAGTTTTGTGTTGGGAAGTTTTCAAGTTTTGGGTAAAGATTTGATGGATTATGGAACAAGGAGTGGCAAGAGCCTAAGATTGGAGATTCTCAAGGCACCCCAAGGTAAAATTCAAGGACAACCAAAAGCCTAAGCTTGGGGATGCCCTGGAAGGCATCCCCTCTTTCGTCTTCTTCTATTAGTAACTTTACTTGAGGCTATATTTTTATTCACCACATGATATGTGTTTTGCTTGGAGCGTCTTGTATGATTTGAGTCTTTTCTTTTTAGTTTACCGCAATCATCCTTTTTTTACACACCTTTTGGGTAGGGTGGGCAATGGGTCGGGTTTGGGGCGGGTGGAGCTGGTCCAAATCCAACCCATGACCCATCTTGCTACCCTCTGCCCATCCACCAAATTATCCATGGGCACAACTTGTGCCCATGCCCAAACCCATTGGATACCCACATACCCATGGAGCTCCATGGGCATAGAAAAGTCAGCATGAAGCCTTCCCAAAGATCAAATTAACTCATCATTATTCACTCACAAATGACAACATAAGCTACATGCATAAGTAGGTAACAAGTAATACGATGAGTCCTTAAGTGTGACATACCAGATGTTGATTCTGCAGCATATAGCTCATGGCAAAAGTTGCATATTTCCTGCCATTTCCCATTGATTCGCTCTTTCTACTGTCACTGGCATATGGCCCCACATGTCATACGGGTATCCATTGGATATCCACGGAGCACAAACTATAACCATGCCCAACCCAGCTATTCGTGGGTATCCATATCCACAGACCCATGGGCAGAAATGTGCTCCATACCCTTGCCCAACTGGGTGGGTATCCATGGGTATCCAGATCCATGGATAAAATTGCCATCCCTACTTTTGGGAGAGACACACATGAATCAGAATTTATTAGAATACTCTATGTGATTCACTTATATCTTTTGAGCTAGATAACTTTGCTCTAGTGCTTCGCTTATATCTTTTAGAGCACGGTGGTGGTTCTATTTTATAGAAATTATTGATCTCTCATGCTTCACTTATATTATTTTGAGAGTCCTTTAGAACAGCATGGTAATTTGCTTTGTTATGGATTTAGTCCTAATATGATAGGCATCCAAGATCGGTATAATAAAAACTTTCATAAAAAGTGCATTGAGTACTAGGAGAAGTTTGATACTTGATAATTGTTTTGAGATATAAAGGTGGTAATATTAGAGTGTGATAGTTGAGTAGTTGTGAATTTGAGAAATACTTGTGTTGAAATTTGCAAGCCCCGTAGCATGCATGTATGGTGACTGTTGTGTAACAAATTTGAAACATGAGGTGTTATTAGATTGTCTTCCTTATGAGTGGCGGTCGGGGACGAGCGATGGTCTTTTCCTACCAATCTATCCCCCTAGGAGCATGTGCGTAATTCTTGGTTTTTGATGACTTGTGATTTTTGCAATAAGTATGTGAGTTCTTTATGACTAATGTTGAGTCCATGGATTATACGCACTCTCACCCTTCCATCATTGCTAGCCTCTTCGGTACTGTGCATTGCCCTTTCTCACCTTGAGAGTTGGTGCAAACTTCGCCGGTGCATCCAAACCCCGTGATATGATATGCTCTGTCACACATAAACCTCCTTATATCTTCCTCAAAACAGCCACCATACCTACCTATTATGGCATTTCCATAGCCATTCCGAGATATATTTCCATGCAACTTTCCACCGTTCCGTTTATCATGACACACATCATCATTGTCATATTTCCTTGCATGATCATGTAGTTGACATCGTATTTGTGGCAAAGCCACCGTTCATAATTTTTCATACATGTCACTCTTGATTCATTGCCCTCCCCGGTACATCGCCGGAGTCATTCATATAGAGTCATACTTTGTTCTAGTATCGAGTTGTAATCATTGAGTTGTAAATAAATAGAAGTGTGATGATCATCATTAATAGAGCATTGTCCCAAATAAAAAAGGCCAAAAAAAGAAGGCCCAAAAAAAGAAAAAAGAAAAAGAAAAAGGGGCAATGCTACTATCTTTTTTTCCACACTTGTTCTTCAAAGTAGCACCATGATCTTTATGATAGAGAGTCTCTTGTTTTGTCACTTTCATATACTAGTAGGAATTTTTCATTATAGAACTTGGCTTGTATATTCCAACAATGGGCTTCCTCAAATGCCCTAGGTTTTCGTGAGCAAGCAAGTTGGATGCACACCCACTTAGTTTCTTTTGTTGAGCTTTCATACATTTATAGCTCTAGTGCATCCGTTGCATGGCAATCCCTACTCCTTGCATTGACATCAATTGATGGGCATCTCCCTAGCCCATTGATTAGCCGCGTCGATGTGAGACTTTCTCCTTTTTTGTCTTCTCCACATAACCCCCATCATCATATTCTATTCCACCCATAGTGCTATATCCATGGCTCACGGTCATGTATTGCATGAAAGTTGAAAAAAGTTTGTGATGACTAAAGTGTGAAACAATTGCTTGGCTTGTCATCGGGGTTGTGCGTGATGAGAGCATTCTTGTGTGACGAAAATGGAGCATGGCCAAACTATATGATTTTGTAGGGATGAACATTCTTTTGCCATGTTATTTTGAGAAGACATAATTGTTTAGTTAGTATGCTTGAAGTATCATTATTTTTATGTCAATATTAGACTTTTGTCTTGAATCTTTCGGATCTGAATATTCATGCAACAATAAAGAGAATTACATTGAGAATTATGCTAGGTAGCATTCCACATCAAAAATTCAGTTTTTATCATTTACCTACTCGAGGACGAGCAGGAATTAAGCTTGGGGATGCTTGATACGTCTCCAACGTATCTATAATATTTGATTGTTCCATGCTATTATATTATCTGTTTTGGATGTTAATGGGCTTTATTTTACACTTTTATATTATTTTTGGGACTAACCTACTAACCCAAGGCCCAGTGCAAATTGTTGTTTTTTTGCCTATTTCAGTGTTTCACAGAGAAGGAATATCCAATGGAATCCAAATGGAATGAAACCTTCGGGGAGTTATTTTTGGAACAAACATGATCCAGAGGACTTGGAGTAGACGTCAAGCAACCAACGAGGTGGGCACGAGGCAGGGGGCGCGCCTACCCCCCTGGGCGCACCCTCCCCCTCGTGAGCCCCTCGTGGCTCCACTAACCTACTTCTTCCTCCTATATATATTCATATACCCTGAAAACATGCAGGATCACCATGAAACCCTATTTCCACCATCGCAACCTTCTGTACCCAAGAGATCCCATCTTGGGGCCTTTTTCGGAGCTCCGCCGGAGGGGGCATCGATCACCGAGGGCCTCTACATCAACTCCATGGCCCCTCCGATGATGTGTGAGTAGTTTACTTTAGACCTTCGGGTCCATAGCTATTAGCTAGATGGCTTCTTCTCTCTCTTTGAATCTCAATACAAAGTTCTCCTCGATCTTCTTGGAGATATATTCGATGTAACTCTTTTTGCGGTGTGTTTGTCGAAATCTGATGAATTGTGGGTTTATGATCAAGTCTATCTATGAACAATATTTGATTCTTCTCTAAAATCTTTTATGTATGATTGGTTATCTTTGCAAGTCTCTTCGAATTATCAGTTTGGTTTGGCCTACTAGATTGATCTTTCTTGCAATGGGAGAAGTGCTTAGATTTGGGTTCAATCTTGCGGTGCTCGATCCCAGTGACAGAAAGGGAAACGACACATATTGTATTGTTGCCATCGAGGATAAAACGATGGGGTTTATATCATATTGCTTGAGTTTATCCCTCTACATCATGTCATCCTCTAGATGCATGCTGGATAGCGGTCGATGTGTGGATTAATAGTAGTAGATGCAGGCAGGAGTCGGTCTACTTGTCACGGAAGTGATGCCTATATACATGATCATGCCTAGATATTCTCATAATTATTCGCTTTTCTATCAATTGCTCGGCAGTAATTTATTCACCCACCGTAATGCTTATGCTATCTTGAGAGAAGCCACTAGTGAAACCTATGGCCCCCGGGTCTATTCTCCATTATATTAATCTCCCGTCAACAAGTTATTTCTAGTACCGTTTATTTTGCAATATTTACTTTCAATCTATATCATAAAAATACCAAAAATATTTATCTTATCATTATTATCTCTATCAGATCTCAAACTCGTAAGTGACCGTGAAGGGATTGACAACCCCTTTATCGCGTTGGTTGTGAGGTTCTTATTTGTTTGTGTAGGTACGAGGGACTTGCGTGTAGTCTCCTACTGGATTGATACCTTGGTTCCCAAAAACTAAGGGAAATACTTACGCTACTTTGCTGCATCACCCTTTCCTTTTCAAGGGAAAACCAATGCAGTGCTCAAGAGGTAGCAATGCAACGAGTGTACAACCTCTTTGGCATAGCCTTGTCGACCTCAGCATCATTGGGTTGGACACAGAGGGTGGTGATGCTGGTGTGACTGTCGGAGGCGGGGAAGAAGATCTGAGGCCTCTAGAAATGGCGTCGAGGGTACTGCTCCGCTGTGATGGACGGTTCCCTCGTTGGAGCAGCTCTGGTGAGGTGTACGGCATCGAGGCTGAAGCAAGACAAGACAGACAATGTTAATCTGAAGTGGGACTCTAATATCATCTGCAGTAGATGATGTAAAATACATCACCAAAAAGTGCTAGATGTAAAACGCATCAGTCATGCCACGGCCGCTCCGACAGATGTTGTAAATAGTGTTTACTCTGAACTTAACTGAAGAAACTGAACTTTACAGTCGAAACTGAATTTTACTGTCGAAACTGATTGAACTAGTAGAAGAGCATTGCAATAGATGTTTAGGGCGTTCGAGCACTAGTAGCAGAGAAGCGGTGATCTAAATCAGTAGATGCTTGAGCAGGGAACGCACTAGCAGAGAGCAAGTCGTGCAGCAGAACCACGAGTGAGTGCTAAAGCAGCAACTCCTGCAGCTATCAGAGGTCATGCAGCAGTAGCAGCAGCGCGAGCGAGAGCAAGAGCAGAGCAGCAGCATGAACGAGAGCAAGAGTGGAGCAGCAGCGCGACCTACAGCAATAGCAGAGCAGCAGAACGAAGTGGCCGCCGAGGAAGCAACGACATGGGGGAGAGATGTCATGGATGAAGTGGTCGGCGACGGCGTCGTTGATGGAGACCTGCCATGGTTGCTCGGTATCGAACACCGGCAGCCCTGTGAGATCGAATAAAAGATAAAATGCAACGATGAGTGCAGAACCTCGTTGGTGGTGCCGAGTTGGCCTCGGCTTCATCAGAGGAATTGGTGAAGGTGTTGCGGTTCCGGTGGGGCAGGTCAAGACGACGATGTGGGGATGGAGGTTGCGCGATAGATGAGGCGAACGTCAGGGCAGCTCCTTGGAGGTGGAGGACGGGGCGACTGATCCAGCGGGACGACGAGATCGACGATGGATCCTCATCCGGTGCGGTGGATGAGGGACGGCGAGCTATTGTGGTGGACGACGTCGTCGGGGAAGAATCTCTGGCTGGGCAATGGTCGGCAGGCCTACCAAGGAGCATGGGGTTTCATGGGTTTTGGCGGCCTTGGTGTACGAATGGGGGGCGAAGGGGAAGGTAGGGGGAGCCATGGCTTAGGGACGCGCTTGTCCGAAATGTAGGGTAAGTTACCAGCATACCCCCACCGGTTTTGACACCACGACATCGAGCCGGCATTTCCAGCTGAGGGGTAGAAGGGGGATTTCGCGTGTCTAGGCTGCGGGACCGATTTCGAATGAGGAGGGAGTTTTCGCGCACGTCAAAATTTTGGGATAACAAGGCGCGGCGTGGGTTGAAGAGGCGGGAGTTTCAAAGCAGATGAGACATGAGATACTCAAGCTTAAAATTATGGGATAATGATACGTCTCCAACGTATCTATAATTTTTGATTGCTCCATGCTATATTATCTACTGTTTTGGACATTATTGGGCTTTATTTTCCACTTTTATATTATTTTTGGGACTAACCTATTAACCGGAGGCCCAGCCCAGAATTGTTGTTTTTTGCCTGTTTTAGGGTTTCGAAGAAAAGGAATATCAAATGGAGTCCAAACGAAATGAAACCTTCGGGAACATGATTTTCTCAACGGACAAGACCCAGGAGACATGGACCCTACATCAAGACACAAAAGAGGAGGCCACGAGGTAGGGGGCGCGCCTACCCCCCCCCCCCAGGCGCGCCCTCCATCCTCGTGGGCCCCTGTTGCTCCACCGATGTACTCCTTCCTCCTATATATACCTACGTAACCCCAAACAATCAGATACGAAGCCAAAACCCTAATTCCACCGCCGCAACTTTCTGTATCCACGAGATCCCATCTTGGGGCCTGTTCCAGAGCTCCGCTGGAGGGGGCAACGATCACGGAGGGCTTCTACATCAACACCATAGCCCCTCCGATGAAGTGTGAGTAGTTTACCTCAGACCTACGGGTCCATAGTTATTAGCTAGATGGCTTCTTCTCTCTTTTTGGGTCTCAATACAATGTTCTCCCCCTCTCTTGTGGAGAACTATTCGATGTAATCTTCTTTTTGCGGTGTGTTTGTTGAGACCGATGAATTGTGGGTTTATGATCAAGTCTATCTATGAACAATATTTGAATCTTCTCTGAATTATTTTATGTATGATTGGTTATCTTTGCAAGTCTCTTCAAATTATCATTTTGGTTTGGCCTACTAGATTGATCTTTCTTGCAATGGGAGAAGTGCTTAGCTTTGGGTTCAATCTTGCGGTGTCCTTTCCCAGTGACAGTAGGGGCAGCAAGCCACGTATTGTATTGTTGCCATCGAGGATAACAAGATGGGGTTTTCTTCATATTGCATGAGTTTATCCCTCCACATCATGTCATCTTGCTTAAGGCGTTACTCTGTTTTTAACTTAATACTCTAGATGCATGCTGGATTGCGGTCGATGAATGGAGTAATAGTAGTAGATGCAGGCAGGAGTCAGTCTACTTGTCTCGGACGTGATGCCTATATACATGATCATGCCTAGATATTCCCATAACTATGCTCAATTCTGTCAATTGCTCAACAGTAATTTGTTCACCCACCGTAGAATACTTATGCTCTCGAGAGAAGCCACTAGTGAAACCTATGGCCCCCGGGTCTATTTTTATCATATTAATCTCCTACTACTTAGTTATTTCCTTTGCTTTTTACTTTGCCTTTATTTTACTTTGCATCTTTATCACAAAAATACCAAAAAAAATATCTTATCATATCTATCAGATCTCACTCTCGTAAGTGGCCGTGTAGGGATTGACAACCCCTATTCGCGTTGGTTGCGAGGATTTATTTGTTTTGTGCAGGTACGAGGGACTCGCGCGTAGCCTCCTACTGGATTGATACCTTGGTTCTCAAAAACTGAGGGAAATACTTATGCTACTTTGTTGCATCATCCCTTCCTCTTCGGGAAAACCAACGCAGTGCTCAAGAGGTAGGAAGAAGGATTTCTGGCACCGTTGCCGGGGATGTCTATGCAAAAGTCAACATACCAAGTACCCATCACATACCCTTATCTCCCGCATTACATTATTTGCCATTTGCCTCTCATTTTCCTCTCCCCCACTTCACCCTTGTCTTTTTACTCGCCCTCTCTCTCTCTATCCTCCATCTCTTTCTCTATTTGCATCTTTTTGCCTGCTTGCTTTTTGTTTGCTTGTGTGTTAATTTGCTTGCTTGTCACGATGGCTCAAGATAATACTAAATTATATGACTTCACCAATACCAACAACAATTATTTTATTAGCACTCCGATTGCTGCTCTTACCGATGCTGAATCTTGTGAAATTAATACTGCTTTGCTGAATCTTGTCATGAAAGATCCGTTTTCCGGCCTTCCTAGTGAAGATGCCGCTACCCATCTAAATAGCTTCATTGATTTGTGTGATATGCAAAAGAAGAAAGATGTGGATAATGATATCGTTAAATTGAAGCTATTTCCTTTTTCACTTAGAGATCGTGCTAAAGCTTGGTTTTCGTCTTTGCCTAAAAATAGTATTGATTCATGGAATAAGTGCAAAGATGCTTTTATCTCTAAGTATTTTCCTCCCGCTAAGATCATCTCTCTTAGAAACGATATTATGAATTTTAAGCAACTTGATCATGAACATGTTGTACAAGCTTGGGAGAGAATGAAACTAATGATACGTAATTGCCCTACTCATGGTTTAAATTTGTGGATGATTATACAAAAGATTTATGCCGGATTGGATTTTGCTTCTAGAAATCTTTTAGATTCGGCCGCGGGAGGCACTTTTATGGAAATCACTTTAGGAGAAGCTACTAAACTCCTAGATAATATTATGGTTAATTATTCTCAATGGCATACTGAAAGATCTACTAATAAAAAGGTGCATGCGATAGAAGAAATTAATGTTTTGAGTGGAAAGATGGATGAACTTATGAAATTATTTGCTAATAAGAGTGTTTCTTCTAATCCTAATGATATGCCCTTGTCTACTTTGATTGAGAATAATAATGAATCTATGGATGTGAATTTTTTTGGTAGGAACAATTTTGGTAACAACGCGTATAGAGGAAATTTTAATCCTAGTCCTTGTCCTAGTAATCCGTCTAATAATTATGGTAATTCCTACAACAATTCCTATGGAAATTATAATAAGATACCCTCTGATTTTGAATCTAATATTAAAGAATTTATTACTTCGCAAAAGAATTTTAATGCTTTGATTGAAGAAAAATTGCTTAAGATTAATGAGTTGGCTAGGAACGTTGATAGAATTTCTCTTGATGTTGATTCTTTGAAACTTAGATCTATTCCACCTAAGCATGATATCAATGAGTTTCTCAAAGCCATGAGAATTTCCATTGATGACTGCAAAGAAAGAACCGCTAGGATGCGTGCTAAGAAAGATGCCTTTATAAGAGCGTGTTCTTCTAGTTCCTATGAAAATAATGATGAAGATCTAATAGTTATTGATGTGTCCCCTATTAAATCTTTGTTTTTCAATATGAATCTTGAGAATGATGGGACTGAATATGATCCACCTTTACCTAGAAGGCGTTCCAAGAATTCAGAATTTTTTGATCTTGATGCTAAAATTGATAAAAGTGGGATTGAAGAAATTAAAACCCTAGATGTTGCTAAACCCACTATTATGGATTTCAAGGAATTTAACTATGAAAATTGCTCTTTTATTGATTGTATTTCCTTGTTGCAATCCGTGCTAAATTCTCCTCGTGCTTATAGTCAAAATAAAGCATTTACTAAACATATCGTTGATGCCTTGATGCAATCTTATGAAGAAAAACTTGAATTGAAAGTTTCTATCCATAGAAAGCTTTATGATGAGTGGGAACCAACTATTAAAATTAAAATTAAAGATCATGAATGCTATGCTTTATGTGATTTTGGTGCTAGTGTTTCCACGATTCCAAAGACTTTGTGTGATTTGTTAGGTTTCCGTGATTTTGATGATTGCTCTTTAAACTTGCACCTTGCGGATTCCACTATTAATAAACCTATGGGAAGAATTAATGATGTTCTTATTGTTGCAAATAGTAATTATGTGCCCATAGATTTTATTGTTCTTGACATAGATTGTAATCCTTCATGTCCTATTATTCTTGGTAGACCTTTCCTTAGAACGATTGGTGCAATTATTGATATGAAGGAAGGAAATATTAGATTCCAATTTCCATTAAGGAAAGGCATGGAACACTTTCCTAGAAATAAAATTAAATTACCTTATGAATCTATTATGAGAGCCACTTATGGGTTGCCTACCAAAGATGGCAATACCTAGATCTATCCTTGCTTGTTATGCCTAGCTAGGGGCGTTAAACGATAGCGCTTGTTGGGAGGCACCCCAATTTTATTTTTATTCCTTGTTTTTTTCTCCTGTTTAGTAATAAATAATTTATCTAGCCTCTGTTTTGGTTGTGTTTTTTGTGTTTAATTAGTGTTTGTGCCAAGTAGAACTGTTGGGAAGACTTGGGGAAAGTCTTGTTACACTTGCTGTAAAAAACAGAAACTTTAGCGCTCACGGGAACTACTGCCATTTTTATTTGGAGAGTGCTATTTAGTTAATTCTTTTTGAAGATGATTAATAGATAAATTCCTCACGTCCATAAATTTATTTTAGAATTTTTTGGGTTCCAGATCTTGCGCTAGCTACAGATTACTACAGACTGTTCTGTTTTTGACAGATTCTGTTTTTCGTGTGTTGTTTGCTTATTTTGATGAATCTATGGCTAGTAAAATAGTTTATAAACCACAGAGAAGTTGTAATACATTAGGTATAACACCAATATAAATAAAGAATGAATCCATTACAGTACCTTGAAGTGGTCTTTTGTTTTCTTTCGCTAACGGAGCTCACGAGATTTTCTACTTTAAGTTTTGTGTTGTGAAGTTTTCAAGTTTTGGGTAAAGATTTGATGGATTATGGAACAAGGAGTGGCAAGAGCCTAAGCTTGGGGATGCCCATGGCACCCCCAAGATAATCTAAGGACACCTAAAATCCAAAGTTTGGGGATGCCCCAGAAGGCATCCCCTCTTTCGTCTACTTCTACCGGTAACTTTACTTGGAGCTATATTTTTATTCGCCACATGATATGTGTTTTGCTTGGAGCGTCTTGTATTATTTGAGTCTTTATTTGTTAGTTTACCACAATAATCCTTGCTTTACACATCTTTTGAGAGAGCCATACATGATTTGGAATTTTTTAGAATACTCTATGTGCTTCGCTTATATCTTTTGAGTTATGTAGTTTTGCTCTAGTACTTCACTTATATCTTTTAGAGCACGGTGGTGGATTTATTTTATAGAAACTATTGATATCTCATTTTTCACTTAGATTATTTTGAGAGTCTTAAATATCATGGTAATTCGCTTAAAATCCTAATATGCTTGGTATACAACATTAATAATAAAACTTTCGTATGAGTGTGTTGAATACTATGAGAAGTTTGATGCTTGATAATTGTTTTGAGATATGAAGATGGTGATATTAAAGTTGTGCTAGTTGAGTAGTTGTGAATTTGAAGAATACTTGTGTTAAAGTTTGTGATTCCCGTAGCATGCACGTATGATGAACCGTTATGTGATGAAGTCGGGGCATGATTTATTTTTTGGTTGTCTTCCTTATGAGTGGCGGTCGGGGACGAGCGATGGTCTTTTCCTACCAATCTATCCCCCTAAGAGCATGTGCGTAATGCTTGGTTTTTGATGACTTGTGATTTTTGCAATAAGTATGTGAGTTCTTTATGACTAATGTTGAGTCCATGGATTATACGCACTCTCACCCTTCCATCATTGCTAGCCTCTTCGGTACTGTGCATTGCCCTTTCTCACCTTGAGAGTTGGTGCAAACTTCGCCGGTGCATCCAAACCCCGTGATATGATATGCTCTGTCACACATAAACCTCCTTATATCTTCCTCAAAACAGCCACCATACCTACCTATTATGGCATTTCCATAGCCATTCCGAGATATATTTCCATGCAACTTTCCACCGTTCCGTTTATCATGACACACATCATCATTGTCATATTTCCTTGCATGATCATGTAGTTGACATCGTATTTGTGGCAAAGCCACCGTTCATAATTTTTCATACATGTCACTCTTGATTCATTGCCCTCCCCGGTACATCGCCGGAGTCATTCATATAGAGTCATACTTTGTTCTAGTATCGAGTTGTAATCATTGAGTTGTAAATAAATAGAAGTGTGATGATCATCATTAATAGAGCATTGTCCCAAATAAAAAAGGCCAAAAAAAGAAGGCCCAAAAAAAGAAAAAAGAAAAAGAAAAAGGGGCAATGCTACTATCCTTTTTTTCCACACTTGTGCTTCAAAGTAGCACCATGATCTTTATGATAGAGAGTCTCTTGTTTTGTCACTTTCATATACTAGTGGGAATTTTTCATTATAGAATTTGGCTTGTATATTCCAATGATGGGCTTCCTCAAATTGCCCTAGGTCTTCATGAGCAAGCAAGTTGGATGCACACCCACTTAGTTTCTTTTTGAGCTTTCATATACTTATAGCTTTAGTGCATCCGTTGCATGGCAATCCCTACTCACTCGCATTGATATCTATTGATGGGCATCTCCATAGCCCGGTGATACGCCTAGTTGATGTGAGACTATCTTCTCCCTTTTTGTTTTCTCCACAACCACCATTCAATTCCACCTATAACTGCTATGTCCATGGCTCACGCTCATGTATTGCGTGAAGATTGAAAAAGTTAGAGAACACCAAAAGTATGAAAGAATTGCTTGGCTTGTCATCGAGGTTGTGCATGATTTAAATATTTTTTATGGTGAAGATGGAGCATAGCCAGACTATATGATTTTGTAGGGATAACTTTCTTTGGCCATGCTATTTTGAGAAGACATAATTGCTTTGTTAGTATGCTTGAAGTATTATTATTTTTATGTCAATATTAAACTTTTGTCTTGAATCTTTCGGATCTGAATATTCATACAACAATTAAGAAGAATTACATTAAAATTATGCCAAGTAGCACTCCGCATCAAAAATTCTGTTTTTATCATTTACCTACTCGAGGACGAGCAGGTATTAAGCTTGGGGATGCTTGATACGTCTCCAACATATCTATAACTTTTGGTTGCTCCATGCTATATTATCTACTGTTTCGGACATTATTGGGTTTTATTTTCCACTTTTATATTATTTTTGGGATTAACCTATTAACCGGAGGCCCAGCCCAGAATTGTTGTTTTTTGCCTGTTTTAGGGTTTTGAAGAAAAGGAATATCAAATGAAGTCCAAACGGAATGAAACCTTCGGGAACGTAATTTTCTCAACGAACAAGACGCAGGAGACTTGGACCCTACGTCAAGAAACAAAAGAGGAGGCCATGAGGTAGGGGGCGCGCCTACCCCCCCCCCCTCCCGAGGCACGCCCTCCACCCTCGTGGGCCCCTTGTTGCTCCACCGACGTACTCCTTCCTCCTATATATACCTACGTACCCCTAAATGATCAGATACATAGCCAAAACCCTAATTCCACCGCCGCAACTTTCTGTATCCACGAGATCCCATCTTGGGGCCTGTTCCGGAGATCCGCCGGAGGGGGCATCGATCACGGAGGGCTTCTACATCAACACCATAGCCCCTCCGATGAAGTGTGAGTAGTTTACCTCAGACCTACGGGTCCATAGTTATTAGCTAGATGTCTTCTTATCTCTTTTTGGATCTCAATACAATGTTCTCCCCCTCTCTTGTGGAGAACTATTCGATGTAATCTTCTTTTTGCGGTGTGTTTGTTGAGACCGATGAATTGTGGGTTTATGACCAAGTCTATCTATGAACAATATTTGAATCTTCTCTGAATTCTTTTATGTATGATTGGTTATCTTTGCAAGTCTCTTCGAATTATCAGTTTGGTTTGGCCTACTAGATTGATCTTTCTTGCAATGGGAGAAGTGCTTAGCTTTGGGTTCAATCTTGCGGTGTCCTTTCCCAATGACAGTAGGGGCAGCAAGGCACGTAATGTATTGTTGCCATCGAGGATAACAAGATGGGATTTTCATCATATTGCATGAGTTTATCCCTCTACATCATGTCATCTTGCTTAAGGCATTACTCTATTTTTAACTTAATACTCTAGATGCATGCTAGATAGCGGTCGATGAGTGGAGTAATAGTAGTAGATGCAGGCAGGAGTCGGTCTACTTGTCTCGGACGTGATGCCTATATACATGATCATACCTAGATATTCTCATAACTATGCTCAATTCTGTCAATTGCTCAACAGTAATTTGTTCACCCACCGTAGAATACTTATGCTCTCGAGAGAAGCCACTACTGAAACCTATGGCCCCCGGGTCTATCTTTATCATATTAATCTCCTACTACTTAGTTATTTCCTTTGCTTTTTATTTTCCTTTATTTTACTTTGCATCTTTATCACAAAGATACCAAAAAAAATATCTTATCATATCTATCAGATCTCACTCTCGTAAGTGGCCGTGTAGGGATTGACAACCCCTATTCGCGTTGGTTGCGAGGATTTATTTGTTTTGTGCAGGTACGAGGGACTCGCGTGTAGCCTCCTACTGGATTGATACCTTGGTTCTCAAAAACTGAGGGAAATGCTTACGCTACTTTGCTGCATCATCCCTTCCTCTTCGGGGAAAACCAATGCAGTGCTCAAGAGGTAGCAGGGCCGCACACGGCACCAACACGACACAAGCATCGTCTGCCTGGTGCGCATGCAGTCAGGTGAGTTGTCCAAGTATAAGACACAACCAGGCCCTCATTGGTATCCGCGCCTTGACTAGTACCTTCATAGTGGGTAGTGTCATATACTCTTCACTATGACCAGCCTTAGACTACCCACAGTGGGAGTAACATACTTCCTCCTTTCCGGTTTATAGGGATTATCTCAACTTTTTTGTTTTTTCAATTTATAGGGCTCATCTCCATCTAATTTTTAGTTTCTGAGACGCATTAAATCTTTGCATCTAAGAACTAAAAAGGAACACACCAATGCATGTAATGTTTCTGCTTATCTATATCTAGGCAAAATAGATGATGTGGCATGTAATTAATGAAGAAAGAGAGGCATGTGGTAACATAGCTAGTTACTGTAACATCACACATATCAAGAAAGAGAGGCATGTGGTAACATAGCTAGTTACTGTAACATCTTTATATACAACAGACACAAAATATCCGTTCGATTGTTGGAAATTACTTTAACTGCTGATTTGATGTCAAAGTAATTGTTGCATCGCCACCAAAGCCCACCATCTCTTAAGATAAAGTAGACCGAGCTAACCCCTATATTAGCATATTACTAAGATAAACAAAAGGCATTGTAGAATCACTTAGGATGTGAGCTTGTCAATCTGAATGTGGAGGGACACCACCTTAGCCCCGGCCAGCAGCTTGGGCGGAACTGTGAAGAAGGTCAGTGTCGGTGTCAAAACCGGCGGATCTCGGGTAGGGGGTCCCGAACTGTGCGTCTAGGCGGATGGTAATAGGAGACAAGGGACACGATGTTTTTACCCAGGTTCGGGCCCTCTCGATGGAGGTAAAACCCTACGTCCTGCTTGATTAATAATGATGATATGGGTAGTACAAGAGTAGATCTACCACGAGATCAGAGAGGCTAAACCCTAGAAGCTAGCCTATGGTATGATCGTTGTTTTTTCTACGGACTAAAACCCTCTGGTTTATATAGACACCAGAGAGGGCTAGGGTTACACAGAGTCGGTTACAATGGTAGGAGACCTACATATCCGTATCGCCAAGCTTGCCTTCCACGCCAAGGAAAGTCCCTTCCGGACACGGGACGAAGTCTTCAATCTTGTATCTTCATAGTCCAGGAGTCCGGCCGAAGGTATAGTCCGGCTATCCGGACACCCCCTAATCCAGGACTCCCTCAGTAGCCCCTGAACCAGGCTTCAATGACGACGAGTCTGGCGCGCAGATTGTCTTCGGCATTGCAAGGCGGGTTCCTCCTCCAAGTACTTCATAGAAGATTTTGAACACAAAGATAGTGTCCAGCTTTGCAAAATAAGTCTCCACATATTGCCATAGAGAGAATAATATTTACACAAATCTAATCTTCTGACGTATTCCGTAGTGTGACATCACACCACGGCCAAGCCTTTATTCGAATCGTTTTACTGTCCTACCTCAGCGCGTTTAGCGAGGCGGTTTCCTTGGCACGTCTTGTCAAAGCAGAGATCGTGTCCCCTTATTCCGGGATTGTCATCAATACGGGCATGGGTAACCCAACCGCGCCATTGATTACGGCGCTTGGGAGATAAGTGAGTTTTACCAGGCTGGTGGGGACGCATAGTCGCGTCCGCCCATATAAGGGGATAAGGATCCACCTTTTCATCCACGCCTTCTTCCTCCTTTGCCTATCCATTTCCGCGCACTCGAGCTCCAGCGCCCAAGTCCGCACACCCCACCTCAACCTTCTCCAGCCATGTCCGGAGCGGGAGGCAAGTGGATGGTCTCCTCCGTCACGGAGGGACACATCAAAAGACTGAGGAAGGCCGGATACTTGTCTAACGACATTGCGCACCGGCTTCCCGAAGAGGGGCAGCTCATCCCCACCCCCGGGCCCCATGAGAGGGTGGTGTTCCTCCCCCATTTCCACCGCGGACTAGGTTTCCCTCTACACCCTTTTGTCCGGGGGCTCATGTTCTACTATGGCCTGGATTTCCACGATCTGGCCCCGAACTTCATCCTCAACATCTCGACGTTTATCGTCGTGTGCGAGGCTTTCCTCTACATCCGCCCCCATTTCGGCCTATGGCTCAAGACTTTCAATGTCAAGCCGAAGGTGGTGTGTGGCACCCAAGCGGAGTGCGGAGGCGCCATGGTGGGCAAGATGCCCAACGTCCTATGGCTCGAGGGCTCCTTCGTGGAGACCCTAAAGGGGTGGCAATCGGGGTGGTTTTACATCACCGAGCCGCGCGACCCTGAATGGGTCGCAGCCCCCGAGTTCCGATCCGGACCCCCTACGCGGCTCACCTCCTGGAAAGAGACGGGCCTGTCATGGGGTAAAAAAGGAGAGCTGACCAGACTCCAAACATGCGTCCAAACCCTGGTGGACAAGAAGCTCAAACTTGTCAACGTAGTCCAGGTTATGCTCATCCGTCGGATCCTCCCGTGTCAACGACGGGCTTTCAACCTGTGGGAGTTCGACCCGGCACAGCACCGAACTCTGAGCAGGCTCTTCGACACGACGTACGAAGATGCCTGGAAGGTGCTTTTCAATGGCACTGAGGCCCCCGCATCTGCTAACGAGGATCGCGGATTCATCACGCAGCGTCACGCTAGTGCGGTAAGCTGTTTTTACCTTTTACAGGGTATTAGTTTTTCATAGTTTGACTCCATGCGGGATCTAAGCTCCCTTACCTTTGACAGGATTGGCAGGAGACGTCCGGACAAATCAACTGTCCGGCTCCTTTGCCCGAAGGCCCAGCGGACGCTCGCTTGGCGAAGCTGCTGGTTCCGGCACCCTATGTGGTGCCGGAGAAGAAGGCCAAGAAGAAGGCCGCGGGGACTCGAAAGAGTGCTCGGCGCCTGGAGGTGTCGGTTTCATCATCCGACGACTCCAAGACGCACTCCTCCCGTGAAGACGAGGAGGAGGAGGAAGAGACCTCTCCCTCTCCAGCGGGGGAAGGGAAGAAAAGGAAGGCCGCCCCAATTGGGGAGGCCGAAGGGTCCAAGAAGGGGAAAACCCTTCATCCGGACTACTCCACCAATGCCGACGACGGCGAAGAGGAGTGGCCACTCAGGGCCAAGCCCCTGGCGAAATCATAAGTATCCGGATACCAGAGTGATTCATAGTATTCCTCCATTGCACAGCTTTTCCTTACGTCGAACATGTTTATGCAGTCCATCCAAAGACCGGCTCGACGTGTCGTCGAGCGGTTCCCTGGATTCATCGGATGTGAATTCTCTTCCGACGGCTACCTCCCCCCACCCTACGGACGATGCCGAGGTGGCGTCCCAATAGGTTCCAAGCCAGGAGGAGGTGGTCCTGGAGGCGCCGCAAGGCGACCTCCCGGAATCCAGGCGTAAAGGGGATAGAACCCCCAAGGGCTCCAAGTCCAGCCTTGAGCCGGACACCGCGTCGGAACCTTCAACGGTTCCGAACTCTGGTAGGCAGCCTCCTTCCAAGAGGAGCAAGCCTATCGAGCCGGCGACCTCCGTCCAACCGGAGGCACCGGACAATTTGCTGGAGGTGCTTAACGGCGCCTCCATCGACGAGGAGCACCGCGATATTATGAGTGTGGTGATCCAGAAGGTTCAGTCCGCCAAGAGCGGACTGACTGAAGCCTGTGCCAGCCTTCTAACAGGCTTTGAGGTAAGTAAAGAATATGTAAAAATATTACCGCATAGACAGTAGCCCCTGATGCTCTGTTCGGCGTTCGGAAAGAAAAACCGAATAGAGGATCTAATAACATTCGCAGGAGTCTAGCATAATCAAGTCAATATGCGTATGCAGGCTTCGCTGCTGGCCTCCGCCACACTGACTGCGGAGGTGGATACGCTGAAGCAAAACCTCGCGCGGTCCGAGAACGAGCTCGGCCATGCCAAGAGGCAACTCGAGGAGAAGGAAGGTAAGTAATACCTTGCGCAAGTATATAGAGAAGATGTGGTTGCAAAAAATGACAGGATCAACGTGCTATTATAGGGGCCACGACCGAGGTGGCAACCCTTAAGAAAGCGCTATCCGAGGCCGAAAACAGAGCGGCCGCGGAGCGCACACGGAGAGGGAAGCAGGAGGCGTGGGTGGAGGAGGTGCAGAAAGAGCTCCAGGCGCTCGTGAAAAAACATGAGAGTTTGGAGCTTGACTCAAAGACGCAAGCGTCCGAGCTTGCGGCAGCCCTCGAAAGCGCGAAGTCTACCAAGGCCGAAGCCCAGAAAGCCCTCCAAGAAATTGAAGCAATGAAGAAGATAGCGGCGGGTAAGGCATTCATTATGCAAAGCAAGCACGTGAAAGTGAATTACTTGTTACTTACCCGAGTCCGGAGCTCTCCAGGAGCATTCGCAGATTTGCCCCGCAGAGCATTTGATGCCGCCGCCTACTATCGAGCCGAGGAGGGGAGCTCGACGGAGAAGGTGTTCTGGTCTCAGTATGCTGAGGCCGGACACCTGGTGCCTTTGAGCGACCATCTGAAGCAAATGGTCGAGCTCCACAAGGTGGCCGAACAGCCATAAAGGGCCTCATAGTTCGGCTTTGGCCTGGAGAGGCTCTGCCTGGGAGCTACCTTGGGCTGGTGAGGCAGCTGGTGGATGCCTGTCCACGGCTTGAAGTAATCAAGCACTCCGTCTGCATCGAAGGTGCCCGTAGGGGGCTTGCCCGTGCTAAAGTGCACTGGGGCAAGATGGATGTGGAGAAGCTGGTGAAGGACGGGCCGCCGCCGGGCAAGGAGCATCGCGTCCCGGAAGCGTATTATGAGGGCGTCCTGAAGGGTGCCCGCCTTATAGCGGATGAATGCTGCAAAGATACAATTTTTGAGTAAACTCGCATTTGTGATCCTGTACGCTGAAAACTTGTTCATATGCGCTAAGCAACACTTTTGAATTTAAAATATTACCTTCTGTGCGGCCGTTTATCAAATTTGAGAGATGGCGAGTCGTCGGCTTCTACCCCCATGCCACCAGTGCTGGGGTGTTCGGGATAAACATGAGCGCTCTTTTCCCATTCTTGGGTCCTTCGAGGGAGGCGCTCAACACAACGAACAAGGCAATCGGACTATAATGCTTGAACACTCTCACTTAGCCATAGAATTCTATAATTTTAAATTTTGGCGAAGCCCCTAGTGTTTGGAAGACCGAGTTCGGGGCGCTATCCATGCCTAGGCCGGACAAAGCCGACTCCTCGCTCTAAGCGGCATAAGTCTTTAGGGACTCGAAAACCTCTTGAACAGCAACCAGCTCTCGCCTCATCATGACGGTCAGTTTTAGCTTTCTCTACCGAGGTGCTTAGCCCAGCTCAACTGGGGCACAATCGTAGTAGTTCTCCTAGTGCTACCTTAGCCGATATAACGGAACGTAAGGTACCAAAACATAGGAGCCGGGCAAACCCAACTATTGACCCAAGACATGATTCGGAGCCGATGCATATAATGCTATAAGTTCGTGGTGCCGCACTTGTGAAAGTGATCGGACTTCTCACACCGTATTGTAGGCTACTTAAGCCCCTGGCGTATTGGTTGTACCAAAGTGTACGGGTGCAACATGTCATTAATGAACATATATTTGTAAAAAAGAGTAATGCAATAATAGACGGAAGCTATGCATTATTTATTTAAAAAAGCTGCAATCAAAGCAGAACGATACAAATAGTGCAATAAGCAAAAGATGGGACTATTTAACATGTCCTTTCCAGGGGCGAGCTGTGGAATGGTATGTGAAACAGGTATACTGCTCGTTATAGAGACCACCTTAGAGTTCCATAGTGCGGCGTAGCTTTCTGCTCCCCTGGTTTTTGTATCGTTTGTGCGGCAATTGTACTGCCGGACAAGCCTTCCGAAGAATGGAGTCCTGAAAATAAGAGAAAATTAAGAAATCGGCAGCCCCTTGTGCGGTTTAAGCCGCGTTTCGGGCGTGCCGTGATGGTGCCCCTCCCCCTGTGCCCATGGTATTTCCAGAGCGTAGTTATGTACGCGCAACACTGGTTTCGCAAGTTCGTGAGGGTTGGGGTTGGGGCCGCATTGCTACGCTTGCTCGGAACGTGCCAGGCGGTCTTGTTGTGGGTTGCTCCGGGCGCACTTGGCAGTGTCCGGACGTTTAATGGCCGGACTGGAGAATTTCCTTGAGAGGTTGCTTTGTACTTCCACTGCGAGAGCCACCGTATGCTCCTCCATTCGGAGAGAGCGTTCGGTGTTTCCATTGACCGTAATGACTCCTCGAGGGCCTGGCATCTTGAGCTTAAGGTATGCGTAGTGCGGAACCACATTGAACTTGGCAAATGCGGTTCGCCCGAGCAGTGCGTGATAGCCACTGCGGAACGGGACTATGTCGAAGATTAACTCCTCGCTTCAGAAATTATCCGGAGATCCGAAGACCACTTCAAGTGTAACTGAGCCTATACAGTTGGCCTCTACACCTGGTATGACGCCTTTAAAGGTCGTTTTAGTGGGTTAATCCTCGAGGGATCGATGCCCATTTTCCGCACTGTATCCTGGCAAAGCAGTTTCAGGCTGTCGCCGCCGTCCATAAGGACTCTAGTGAGGTGAAATCCGTCAATAATTGGGTCTAGAACCAATGCGGCGAATCCGCCATGACGGATGCTAGTGGGGTGGTCCCTTTGATGAAAAGTGATCGGGCAGGAAGACCATGGGTTGAACTTTGGGGCGACTGGCTCCATCGCGTATACGTCCCTTAGCGCACGCTTCCGCTCCCTCTTGGGGACGTGGGTTGCGTATATCATGTTCACCGTCCGCACTTGTGGGGGAAAACCTTTCTGTCCACTGTTGTTCGGCGGCCGGGGCTCCTCCTCGTCATCGCTATGGAGCCCCTTGTCTCTGCTTTTGGCATTTAACTTGCCTGCCTGCTTGAACAGCCAACAATCCCTGTTGGTGTGATTGGCTGGTTTTTCGGGGGTGCCATGTATCTGGCATGAGCGGTCGAGTATTCGGTCCAAACTGGACGGCCCCGGAGTATTTCTTTTGAATGCCTTTTTCCGCTGACCGGGTTTAGAGCCTCTGAATCCGGCATTAACTGCCGTATCCTCAGTATTGTCACCGTTAATGCGGCGCTTTTGCTTGTTGCGACGCGACCTGCCACTGCTGTCCTTGGTATCCGAATTACCAGGGCTCTTGGTCATGTTATTGTTGCGAGCTAGCCAGCTGTCTTCTCCCGCTCAAAAGCGGGTCATAAGTGTCATGAGGGCTGCCATAGATTTTGGCTTTTCCTGTCCTAGGTGCCGTGCAAGCCACTCGTCATGGATGTTATGCTTGAAGGCTGCTAGGGCCTCTGCATCCGGACAGTCGACGATTTGATTTTTCTTGGTTAGGAACCGTGTCTAGAATTGTCTGGCCGATTCCTCTGGCTGCTGAATTATGTGGCTAAGGTCAACGGCGTCTGGTGGTCGCACATAAGTGCCCTGGAAATTGTCGAGGAATGCCGTTTCTAGGTCCTCCCAACAACCAATTGATTCTGCTGGAAGCTGTTAAGCCAATGCCGAGCTGGTCCTTTAAGCTTGAGTGGGAGGTATTTGATGGCGTGTAGGTCATCACCGCGGGCCATGTGGATATGAAGGAGATAGTCCTCAATCCATACCGCAGGATCTGTTGTGCCATCGTATGATTCGATGTTCACGGGTTTGAAACCCTCGGGGATTTGATGATCCATTACTTCATCTGTGAAGCATAGTGGGTGTGCGGCGCCTCTGTATTAGGCTATATCACGACGCAGCTCAAATGAGCTTTGTCTACTGTGTTCGGCCCGACCGGATCTACTGTATCCGGAGTGACGATTACCGTCTCATGCCGTGGGGCGCCCACGCGATCCGTAGATCGATCTTGTTTGCCTTGCCTTGTCCTCCAATATATCTCGCAGGTCTGGCGCGTTTTCCCGTGCCTTGGTATTTTTTGAGCGGCGCCGGGGTGCGGCTGGAGTGGAGGGCCGAGAGGCCTCTCTGTCGTGGCCACGGGGTGGCCGGTCGGCCGCATCATGCGCTGGTGATGTAGGTTTAGGTGCTTCCTCCTCTAATCGGGGTAGCAACCTGCGCTTTGGGTAGCTCTTGGAGGGGCGTTCGAGTTCATACTCTTCGGCCGCAAGTACTTCAGTCCATCTGTCGGCTAGCAAATCTTGATCAGCTCTAAGTTGTTGTTGTTTTTTCTTGAGGCTGCTCGCCGTGGCCATAAGCCTGCGTTTGAAACTCTCTTGTTCGACGGGATCCTCCGGCACGACAAATTCTTCGTCGTCGAGGCTTGCCTCGTCTTCGGAGGGAGGCATATAATTATCGTCCTCGACCTCTCTGTCTGCCGCTCTCTCATGAGGGCTGGCTTCTCCATCCTCCTGTGCTGAATCTTGCTGGAGGTGGTTGTCTTCGGCACTGTCCGGGGTGTTATTATCTCCCGTGCCGGAATCACCGTTTTTGCTTTGGCGGGATTTAGAGCGGCGCCACTGACGCCGGCGCTTAGGCTGCTTCTTGGAGGGGTCATCCTCCGTTGTTCCATCGCCATTGCCTTCTTTTGGGGTGTCCACCATGTATATATCATATGACGAGGTGGCTTTCCAGTGCCCTATAGGCGCTGGTTCTTGATCGTCTCCTACATCGGCGTCCATACCGTCGATGTCTTCGGAGTTGAAGTCGAGCATGTCGGTTAAATCATCGACAGTGGCTACAAAGTGGGTGGTGGGTGGGCTTTGAATTTCTTCATCATCTGCATCCCAACCTTGCTGACCATAGTCCGGCCAGGGCTCTCCTGATAAAGAGAGACACTTTAGTGAATTCAGAATATCGCCGAAGGGCAAGTGCTGAAAGATGTCCGTGGCGGTGAACTCCATGATCGGCGCCCAATCGGGTTCGATCGGTAGGGGCGCGGAGGGCTCGGAGTCTGGAGAGGAGTCTGGCTCCTTGGAGTCACGGGCTTCGCAGATAATAGGGCTGGTGTTCGGCTCAATCGCCATAGAGATTGCAGCCCCCGAGGCGGTGTCCAACCACCCATCCTCGATTGGTGTAGTTGGCTCCGAATTAAGGGTTGGAGCTGATGCGGGTGCGGCCTCCAAGGCACTGTTCGGCGGCAGAGCTAGATCATGCCCATCGTGACAGTGTGGCGCGCTCGGCTGCGGCTCGAATCCATCAAAGATCAAGTCTCCGCGGAGGTCGGCCTTGTAGCTCAAACTTCCAAATCTAGCCTGATGGCCAGGGGCGTAGCTTTCGATCTGCTCTAGTTGACCAAGCGAATTGGCCCATAGTGCAAAGCCGCCGAATAAGAAGATCTATCCGGGGAGAAAGGTCTCACCCTGGATCGCATCGCTGTTGATGATCGGAGAAGCCATCGGGCCTAAAAGTGACGACACAGAGGAACTCTCAATGAAAGCACCAATGTCGGTGTCAAAACCGGCGGATCTCGGGTAGGGGGTCCCGAACTGTGCGTCTAGGCGGATGGTAACAGGAGACAAGGGACATGATGTTTTTACCCAGGTTCGGGCCCTCTCGATGGAGGTAAAACCCTACGTCCTGCTTGATTAATATTGATGATATGGGTAGTACAAGAGTAGATCTACCACGAGATCAGAGAGGCTAAACCCTAGAAGCTAGCCTATGGTATGATTGTTGTTTTTTCTACGGACTAAAACCCTCCGGTTTATATAGACACCAGAGAGGGCTAGGGTTACACAGAGTCAATTACAATGGTAGGAGATCTACATATCCGTATCGCCAAGCTTGCCTTCCACGCCAAGGAAAGTCCCTTCCGGACACGGGATGAAGTCTTCAATCTTGTATCTTCATAGTCCAGGAGTCCGGCCGAAGGTATAGTCCGGCTATCCAGACACCCCCTAATCCAGGACTCCCTCAGTCAGCTCGTGCACGGCGATGTAGCCGGGATCCTTGTTGCTTGTCACCTCCATTTCCACCTTGACGATGTCGGTCCTGCCTTTGGGATCCCCTGGCAGGCCGTTCGCCCACATCTTGGCTACATATTCCAGAAGTGGGGACGACCCCACTCTGACGCAGACGACCGACACGGTGATAGGCGTGCCGATGTCGAGCACGCCGCCGACCAAGAAAAATGCCCAGCCGTCCTCCTTCGCGAACAGCAAAATCCATGGCTCCGACAGTGGCACTTACAGCTGGAGCACCTTGCCGTACTGGATCCTATGCACGGGCATGGGATGCACGGTGCTGATGTGGTGGGAGAGCACTGGCGGTGGGCCTTCGTAGCCGCAGACGGGCACGGGGCATTTGCAGGGCGCGAGCGGACACATGCTTTGGTGATCGGCGAGCTTGTGGTAAGTGACGTAGAGCCCACACGCTTCGTGCGGGCACTCCACCCTCATCAAGGAGAGGACGGCGTCCACCGTCGTGTTCCGCACGTCGAAGCCACCACCACGCTCGCACTTCTGGCACTGGTGCTGGTTCCTGGGGCGCTCGACAGGGCAGTCCGCGCAGGCCAGGTGCCCTCCCTTGCACTGCACAAATCAATCGAACAGCACATCAATCAAGAAACCTACACCTTGCTCGATCAGCTGAACGGAGGAGGTGTATTCGAACCTCATACACTGGAGGCTTCAAGGGGCGGAGGCACAAGGGGCAGTGGAGAAAGGTGAGGTCCATCGTGACCATAGAGAGCTCCATCGTCGGGTCCTGTTCCGTCTGCATGATCTCGCCCTCCTCGTGCACAACTATCTCTCACTTTATTACAAAGCTTTACCGTCACATATTCATACTACTTCAAGGTGCATTAAATTAACACATGCAAGTATCAAAAGGAGAGTCACAGCATGCATGCATGTGTTGTAATTAATGCATCAGTAAACGCAAATTATTGAAATATATCGAGTGCAGTGCTTTGATGTGTCGTGTCAACTCGTGCAAGACCGAGAAGTTTGATTACTACAACGCCCTCTCGCCTTAACCGCACCTTCCTTTGGCTGCATGACAGGTGGGTCACCCTCCTATTGGGCCCACCTGTCATACACGCAAAGGCAGGAGCACTAAGTCAATGAAGTTGCGTCCCTCCCTCGCCCATGAGCATGGTGGCTGGCAGGACTAGCAGAAGCTTTCGTTCGCTACACCCTCTCCCTCCCGCACGCGGTGGACATGCAGCAGTTCAATTGATGTCAGATGGCCAGAAGCATACTGTAGTACTCCTCCACTGTAGTAGTACTCCATCATTGTTCGACTTCCCAAAAGGCAAAGAGCCAAGCGCAGCCCGGATGCTCGTGTGGCAGTTTCATGTGTAGAGTAGTCTAGGATAGCGTGTACCGTGCCTGTAAGCATAAAATCATTGGGGTAAGCTCCATGATTTTTTGTTTTATGTTACCACTTCTCATTAACTACTTGCCACATAAGCAAAAATATCTCGAAGTGTGTTATGTTACTATCTAAGTTACTCATGTTGGGGAACGTAATAATTTCAAAATTTTCCTATGCACACACAGGATCATGGTGATGCATAGCAACGAGAGGGGAGAGTGTTGTCCACGTACCCTCGTAGACCGTTAAGCGGAAGCATTATGATAACGCGGTTGATGTAGTCATACATCTTCACGATCGACCGATCCTCAGTACCGAACGTACGGCACCTCCGCATTCAGCACACGTTCAGCTCGGTGACGTCCCACGAACTCACGTTCCAGTAGAGCTCGGGGAAGAGTTTTGTCAGAACCCCGATTCCAAGCCACATCGATCTAGCCGGTAATACCTCATATCACTTTGCGGCCTCACGCACGGTATCCCACGGGTGTCGCCTTACCATGGCCCGGGACCGTTTGCGCCTTTTGGCTCACGTATATGATAGTGTCGCTAGCATCCATATGACAGAGAACCTGGGTCGACATGGCTAGTCGTGAACCCAAAGCGGCACAGACCTATGGAGACAGGCATACATGAATCACATCGAGCATGTCGGTCATCAGCGAGTGATTCCGGGCTGTAGCACTGGGCTAACAGGACTCCGGGGAACCCGGGCTGTAGCAGGCTAGGCAGGACTCCGGAAGTCACCGCGTGACATTTCCCCGAAGGGACAGATATAGGAACGAAGTGAAACACATGCCGGCCAGTCAAGTGTCCTGAACAGTAGTGCTGGGCTAGCAGGACTCCGGTGAACCGGGCTGTAGCGGACTACTATGGCTCGAGGAACACTAGACTACATTTCCCCATAAGAAAGGCTGCCAAGGATAAACAACTAGATTGTCGAATCCCACTCATACCAAGCATTTCAATCATACACACAATATGCCCGATATGAGTACATACAACATGGCATCACAACAAAACTCTACAACTCAAGTACTTTATTTAAAGGCTCCAGAGAGCCATACATAATATGTTCATACAGATAGGGGTCACATGACCCGACACTCAAGTCATATAATCATACAAGCACAAGCGGAAGCAACTGGTCTGAGTACAGACACTAGAAAGAAAGAAGGCTTCTCGAAGCCTGATTATCTACATAGGGCCCTCCATGGCCAGGATCACCACCTGGGTGGCTAGTCACTCGTCGACGTCAAGGTCTACGTAGAACCCATCGGAGGGGGCGGTGTTGTCGTCTGAAAACAGTAATTAGGCAAACATGAGTACAAAGGTACTCAGCAAGTCTTACAACAGAACCTGCTATACATGCTTATTCTCAAGAAGGGGGTGGGGTTATTGCAGCAAGACAGCTTTGACTCTTGGCTAAGCTATCCTACGGAACTCCACTAGTAAAATAGTTTTCGCACACGAGTCCACTACTCACCAACACAATACTCCACCGGGGATCCTCCCTCGTCATCCTACGAGAGGGCCATCCTCGGTACTCACACTTGTGTTGAGTCTTTTAGTAGTATCCATTAACTTGTCTATGAACTGTATAGGCAACCAAGTAGTACTTTACCAGGGACGCGGCTATTCGAATAGTTTTATACCCTGCAGGGGTGTACTTCGTCACACATGTTTCCACCACTTAGCGTCTGCACACGACATGTGCTCGGCAGACTTCAAGCGAAAACCGACGTGGGTGTAGACCATGAACTGACTAACCTCACAAGTCTCTAGTCCAGGTTTATCGCCTATTCAGGTTCCATCCGCAAGGAAACCCGGCCGGGGTGTCCTCAATGGCCCCAAACGATGTGTACAGGGTTCTCGAGACACCAAACGGGCGACTCGGTACACCGTGCCACGGTGTATTTACCGCATCATAGCCCACCCCTAGGGTCAGCGCTACGCACGGCCGCCAACACATAACCTACAAACACCAGAAACTAGTTGCAACTCCTGGACAGAGGACGAGATGGGTCAGTAAGTCGAGCGGGGTCATATTTCAGGGCCCAATGTGTGGTAGTAACTGAATCTTAAATCACGCATACAGATCTCAGTTCTTATGGATGGCCTCAATGAAACAACCCACCATGTACTCCTACATGGCCTCTCATCGATACCTTTACCAAAACGTGCTCAACACATCCCTCACATTAGCGACATAAGCATTTCACTCTAGCCCGTCACCTAGATGAACCAGACCTGACACAACTCTAAACATAGCAGGCATAGCAAGGTAGGAATCACATACATGGCTCAATCAACTCCTACACATGCTAGTGGGTTTCATCTAGTTACTGTGGCAATGACAGGTCATGCAGAGGATAAGGGTTCAACTACCGTAGCACACAGCAGTTTGAATCGTGTTGTCTTAATGCAGTAAACAAGAGCAGAAGCGAGAACATGGGTTGTATCGGAATGATCAATGGGTTGCTTGCCTGTTGTAGAGGTAGTAGGGTACTGCCCTTCAGACGGATACTCAGGGTTATCCTCGGAGGCAGAACCTACCACGAAAGACACACCGAAACATAATCAACACATGGCAATATGCAACAATATGATGCATGCTATGACATGGCAAGATGAAAGTGTCTTGGCCTAATGCAAGCTAAAACAGAAGGGGATGAACTCATTTGAATCAAAGATTCAATTATTAGCTCATTAAACATGGCTTTATTAGTGCATTACCTTATTCTGCTTAAACAGCAAGGTTAACTTGTTTTGTCATGCATGAAACCATTACAGATGGATAGATTGAATTTTTCTGATCATTTTTCATATATGAATCTTTGCATTTGGAGCTATGGTTGATTTTCTATGATTTTTAGAAGTTTTGACTATTTTCTGGAATTTCCTATTAAAGAATAAATCCAGAAATTGAATTAATGCGTCAGCACTGCGTCAATGTGATGTCAGCGGGTCAAAGGCGCCAGCCCAGGTCAAACCTGACTGGTGGGCCCCTTCTGTCAGTCTCTCAGCTAACTAACAAAGGTAGTTAGTGTTTAGTTAGCACTAAACTGGGTTAGTTAGGCTCTGGGCCCACATGTCAGTGAGAGAGGGTTAGTTAATGACGTCATTAACCTCTAACAGAGTGATTAGCTCTAATTTAAACTAATCTAAATTAGTTAGAAGCCGGCCCCACATATCAGTGTCTCAGACGGAGTCAAACTGGGGTCAAACCCCTGGTCAGCGGGGTTAATCCCACCGGCGTTGAGTCGCCGGCGAGGCCGAGACGGCGGAGAGCTTCGGAAATCGCCCACAGGCGATCAAATCGACCGCGGTTTGGTCCTACGCGTAGCTGGGGCTCGCGCACATCTAGTGGGGCAAGTGGGAGGAGCTGGGGTGGAGCGAGCTCGCCGGAATCGAGCTCGTGGCGGCGGACGGAGCTCGGCTGTTGGTGGTTTTGCTGCTGCAGGAAGCTAGGGGGGAAACGGACGTTCTAGCAAGGCGCTACGAGGTGCGGTGAGTGCGTTAGGCACCCGCGCTTGACCAAATGGCCACCGGAGTGACGCCGGCGTCGAGCTCGCGCGGCGGCATGCTACGGTGAGAAAGGGGGCGGCGTCTACGGCGAGCAAACAAAGTAGGGAAGAGGGGGGTCGATAGAGGAGCTCACGGCGGTTGCAGAGCGCGTCTCAGCGGGCTCGGGGAGGTCGGACGTCGTCGGGGCGTTGCCGGCGATCTCGGCGGACCGAGGAAGAAGAAGGCGTTGGGGAGGCGCTTGGAGGCGTCCGGCGTCGCGTGAGTCGATGAGGAGGTCAAGGACGGCAGCGCGGAGCTAATGGGCTTGTCGGAGGGGCGAGGGGGTGGCTTTGGTGACGACTACGGCGAATGGCAGCGAGGATCGCGCTCGGCCATCGCGGGAGAGGGTGAGGGAGACGAGGGGGAGAGTGAGGGAGGAAGAGAGGGGGACGTGGGGGTCGGCGTGGCATCCCTGGACGTCTCCAGGGCGTCGGCAGAAGCAGGAGTTGACCGGCGTGTGGCCGCGGGCGCCGGCCACGCGCTCCTCGTCCTCCTGGCGGGAGGAGGAGGACGACTGGCAAGGCCAGTCGGCTGGGCCGAGCCAAGTGGGCTGGGCCAGCACAGGTGAGGCCCAGGTGGTTTCCCTCTCTCTTTTTTGATTTGTTTCTGTTTTCTATTTTTTCTGCAACTGTTGGGCTTTATTAAAAATACTAAAACGTTTCCAAAAATCCTGAAAATAATTGTGGGCTCTGTTTAGAATATTTCCAGCAGCAAACATTTATTTCCAGAATTATTTGAGCATTTAAATTATTTTATAGCATTTAAATGCCCAAAATCAAATACTTATGATTTAATTCAATGACCTTCTATTGACCTAGAAAATTGTGCACCAATTTTGCCAGAGGTTCCAACCCAAGACAAAGAGGGTGAACTTTTTAGAAGGGCATTTCAGGTTCATTGAAAATAATTTTAGTAAACCCTAGTTGTTTCCAGGGGGTGTTGGGGGTTCTGTCTTCCCCATTTCAAATTTAAGAGGAAATTAAACATGATGCACACTCTAATGCTTGAACTAACTAGGGTGTGACAAGTTTCGTCAGCATGACGGCATGGTGACGATGTTGATGAAGTTCTGCAGCAGGGCTTCGCCTAAACACCGCTACAGTATGACCGAGGTGGATTATGATGGAGGGGGGCACCGCACACGGCTGGGAGAGATCTTTGCGATCAACTTGTGTGTCTAGAGGTCCCCCCTGCCCCTGTATATAAAGGAGCAAGCGGGAGGCCGGCCGGCCCTTGTTGGCGCGCCTAGGAGGAGGAATCCTCCTCCTAGTAGGAGTAGGATTCCTCCCTTTCCTACTCCTACTAGGAGGGGGAAAGGCAGGGAGAGAAAGAGAAGGAAAGGGGGCGCCGCCCCCCTTCTCCTAGTCCAATTCGGACAGGGGGGCGCCCTGCCTGCCCTAGGCCGGCCCCTCTCTCTTTCCCTTATGGCCCAACAAGGCCCATTAGCCCCCGGAGGGTTCCGGTAACCCCTCCGGTACTCCAGTAAAATCCCGATTTCACCCGGAACTATTCCGATGTCCAAATGTAGGCTTCCAATATATCAATATTTATGTCTTGAGTATTTCGAGACTCCTTGTCATGTCTGTGATCACATCCGGGACTCCGAACTACCTTCGGTACATCAAAAACATATAAACTCTTAAAACCAATCGTCACAGAACTTTAAGCGTGCAGACCCTACGGGTTCGAGAACTATGTAGACATGACCGAGACACGTCTCCGGTCAATAACCAATAGCGGAACCTGGATGCTCATATTGGTTCCTACATATTCTATGAAGATCTTTATCGGTCAAACCGCACAACACTATACGTTGTTCTCTTTGTCATCGGTATGTTACTTGTCCGAGATTCGATCGTCGGTATCTCAATACCTAGTTCAATCTCGTTACCGGCAAGTCTCTTTACTCGTTCCGTAATACATCATCTCGTAACTAACTCATTAGTTATCATGCTTGTAAGGCTTATAGTGATGTGTATTACCGAGAGGGCCCAGAGATACCTCTCCGACAATTGGAGTGACAAATCCTAATCTTGATCTATGCCAACTCAACAAGTACCATTGGAGACACCTGTAGAGCACTTTTATAATCACCCAGTTACGTTGTGACGTTTGGTAGCACACAAAGTGTTCCTCCTGTATTCGGGAGTTGCATAATCTCATAGTCATAAGAACATGTGTAAGTCATGAAGAAAGCAACAGCAGTAAACAAACGATCAAGTGCTAAGCTAACGGAATGGGTCAAGTCAATCACATCATTCTCCTAATGATGTGATCCCATTGATCAAATAACAACTCATGTCTATGGTTAGGAAACTTAACCATCTTTGATCAATGAGCTAGTCAAGTAGAGGCATACTAGTGACACTATGTTTGTCTATGTATTCACACATGTATTATGTCTCTGGTTAATACAATTCTAGCATGAATAATAAACATTTATCGTGAAATAAGGAAATAAATAATAACTTTATTATTGCCTCTAGGGCATATTTCCTTCAACTCCCACTATGCCTAGCCTGAGAGACGATTGTTTTCGGTTACCGCGCCTCATCCAAGTACATGCAACAATTTTTGACCACCACCAGCGCTTGCTGTGCATGCGTCATGCATGCAGGCTTTGCCCCGCTAGTAGAATGGTGGTGCATGTGCGTGTACTTGCCATGCATGCGCAGAACAAATCAAAAACCCTGCAGTCGAGGTACCTGCCACCACAGGAGGTGGCGGCGCCACTGCTTTAGCCCACTAGCGTGTCTCCATTCTGTTCGCCTGGCCAATTCCCTGTGATGCACAGGCTGCCGCCGTGCGCTGTGGCGGCAGGCCTTGCCGGAGCGCACTGTGGCTACAGGTGCCACATGTCACCTGCCGAGCCTGCCGCCATGGCGTACCCGGTCTTTTAGGTCAATACGATGAGCAGGTGGTCTTTTTGTCAATCCGAAAACGTATGTGGTTTTTTCTGACAAAAATACCGGGTCTTTCAGCCAAGTTTAGAGGCAACCATGTGGGGTCAATGCTATGATGTGTCGCGTCAACTCATACAACAAGGAGAAGCTTCATTTTACTACTACACGCCTTCTCCCTCGCCCATGCGCGTGGTGGCTATCCCTCCCACACGCAGTGGACGGACATGCAGCGGTGGATTCGATATTGTAGAAGCAGTAGTAGTAACATCATTTTTCGTCTTCTCGAAGAGGCAAAGAGGCAAGCGGAACCCAAACATGACAGTTTCAAACCTTGGAGCACGCATATAGCCAGGCTCTTGCATGAGACAAAATTGTTATGTGAGCCCACTATTACTTGCTAGTATAGCCCTGTAAACCAGAAAGGGGTATTTGCCTTTCTAGAGATTTCAACAAGTGACTTAGACTACACCGAGACGGAGTACATATGGAGCAAAAATGAGTGAATCTACACCGTAAATAAATACGTAGTTCTATCGTTTTCCTCTCCGCCTTGGTCGCGGTGCACAATAGGCACCATAGGCACCTCATCATCGATGGGAACGACTCCTGACACACGATAGACGTGAGCGGTAGTCGCCTCCATAGGTGCTTGAGCCCTGTTTGGTTCATAAGTCCTAGGACTTTTTCTAGTCCCAACTAAAAAGTCCCTGGTCCCTAGTTTTTTTAGATGGGTTAGAGAAAACTAGCTCAAACTAACCCCTCCTGTTTGGATAATTTGAGGCTATTTCAACCCAAACTAGCTCTAACTCAAGGATCTAAACAAAGAGGAGTGGTATTGTACATGCTACAGCCTGGACCGTAGCACATTGTTTTTATGGCCATATCAGCACATTGTTTTCTACTGCTGATTCATTGGGCTACCGTGCTTCGCACTCCTTTGTTGTGGTTCGCACTCCTCCTACATACTTCACCGACATGTGGGAGAGCCAGCATCCGGGTCGACGTGTCATGCACCAGATTAGAGTGCGGAACGGGAGGGGGGCATCACCCCGGTCGTACCGCCAGTAATTCATGACTATAGTGAGTAGTCATATCACAAGTCTTTCCAGCAGTAACGCGCCGTCAAATCGGACAGCCCGACCTTTCCAGCAGTAAGTAAGTTTAATCCGCTACTCCCTATGATAGCCTGGCTTAATACAGATGATAGACTACTCACATCAATAAGGAATTCCTTCTTTTCCGGAAGCCCATTCGGACAGAACTCCAAAGTTAAGCGTGCTCATCTTGGAGTAATTTCAGGATGGGTGACCGATCGAGAAGTTGCTCCCGGGTGCGCACAAGTGAGGACAAAGTGCGCAGAAAAGACTAGTACTGATCTGTGGGGCCAGTCTAGATCCTGCCAGGAGTAACGACCACCGGCGGGTGTGTCCGGGGCGTTACAAGTTGGTATCAGAGCCGACCCTCGCGGTTACACGGATGTTTGCGGACAGGTGCGTGGTCATGTTGTGCATGACGTTTGTGACCCGTCGTGGCACACGGCATGGCACATGTGCCGGACTGGAAGCATAGACGTATGTGCCAAGAGGGAACGTTCCTATGGCCCGACGAGGACGTCGGTTCCTCTGAGTGGGGGTGTATGTGATAGCCTGGCTTAATACGGATGATAGACTACTCATATCAATAAGGAATTCCTTCTTTTCCGGAAGCCCATTTGGACAGAACTCCAAAGTTAAGCGTGCTCAGCTTGGAGTAATTTCAGGATGGGTGACCGATCGAGAAGTTGCTCCCGGGTGCGCATGAGTGAGGACAAAGTGCACAGAAAAGACTAGTATTGATTTGTGGGGCCAGTCTAGATCCCGCTGGGAGTAACGACCACCGGCGGGTGTGTCCGGGGCGTTACACTCCCTCACCCTCCTCGCCTCTCTGTCAAACCACCTACGCGAAAACTGCTGCGCGTACTACCCGGGAAAAGCCCCGCCCTCAACTTTTAACTACGTGAAAATAGTTCGAGCTTGTTCGTTCTATATATATACTAGTATTGTATGTTTATTCACCCGTGGGGTTGGTCAATGAATGGAGGGCCGGGGAACACAAGTGAACAATACTACTACTACTACTACTACTACTACCTCCATCCTAGTTTATTGGTCCCCATTATATATTGTGTCAAATTTTGACTATAGATTGAACTAACAAAATGTTCATGCATGTTACCAAAAATTATATCATTAATAACTATGTTGAAATACAAGTCCAACAATATAATTTTTGTTGACATGCATTAACATTTTGTTAGCTAAATATTTGGTCAAAATTTGGCACGAACTACAAAGGTGACCTATAAACCAGGACGGAGGTAGTAGGAGTCGTACAGTTACTCACCTTAAATAGAGAGTTTGTTTTCTTTAATGCCACGTACACAAATTGAAATGCTTGTTGTGGAGAGAAAAAGATAGTCACTCCACTATATATGTACGTCGGGGCCTGAGCGCTTGCTTTACTAGGGTTGCTCTCTTTATTCTCGCATCCTCTCCAGATCTAAACAAGACAGCGGTAGCGACATTTTCTCTCTGCTCATCGCTGGTCATAGATCCGGTCGGATCCCTTCGGCTGGTGTGTGTAGAGGACTAGGTGCATCGTTCACGCGGTCATCGCCGGCGAGGGAGTAAACCCATAGCTGCCGGAGGGCCCGATCCTCTACCTGTGCCGTTCTCTCTGACACAGCGCCGGCTGGGGAGGTCCTCTGACCCTTCTTCCTCCCTGCCGTATTGTGCGCAGATCCGACCTGCCACCACCGACATCCTGATGACCCTCGGGTATAAATTCTTCGAAAGCGGCCTTGCTCTACTGCCCCAGATCCCCACGTGTTTGCATGTGCATCTTTTTCTACTCCCATCAGCCCTTCCAAAGCCACCTAAACTTTTAGTATTATTAGAGGTAAAGCTACTTCATGCATTCGAATCTAGGACTTGGTTAAAACAACGAAGAAAGGGGGAAAGTTGTAGCATGAATATAGGACTTGATTCAAAGAGGAAATGATATGGTGAAAGTAGTAGAGACCGGATACCTAACCGGTCTCTTGGTTGAAAAGGGAAATAATGGGAAAACGCAGTAGATAAGGAACAGATCTATTATTGGTTGATAAAAGGATAGAAAGTGGCGGCTGGTGGACAAGTCAACAGAGTATGTCCAGGATTAGATTTGTTGCCCTCACATAGTAAAAGGTATCCAGGATTAGAATTGCTGCCCTCACATAGTAAAAGGTCCCCAGGATTAGATTTGATGCCCTCACATAGTAAAAGGTCTCCAGGATTAGAATTGCTACCCTCACATAGTAAAAGCTCTTTAGGATTAGATTTGCTACCCTCACATAGTAAAAGGTCTCCAGGATTAGATTTGCTGCCCTCACATAGTAAAAGGTCTCCAGGATTAGATTTGCTGCCCTCACAGAGCATGAACAAACTCGGCATCACCACTTTATGCCTCCTTGTAGGTACATTGTGCTGATGTGTCCACTGTTGCATGTCCTTATACCAACCTTTTGTTGTTGTTAATGTAAGGGCGCATGTAAAATGAAGCGATCGCACTGTTACCTTAGGGACATGTCTAACCAGTGTTGTTGTTAATCTAATGCCTCCAGTGATATGATGTAATTAAACTGTGTTACAAGTGGTACTCTTGCTGTTTTCTCCAGTATGATAAGTAAGTTGCTCCTTTACGCTGCTGAGTGTCCTGGTCTCCCCACGGTCCCATGCCCTTAAACCAACTCTTTAGCTGTTGTTGATTTACTATATCTGGTAAACAAGCAATGCCACCATTAAAGTAATCCCATATTTGACGAATGTCATTGTTGATCGTAATGCTTCCGGTAACATGAAGCATTGCTGACGTTTTAAAATTTCTACTGTCCTTGCGTGATTGCCATGAACATAATTAAGATGCTTCTTTTCATTTCGTGTATGTTTCGTATATTCTAATTGACCAGCAATTGTTTTCTTTCTATCTTTTTGTGCAGATAGGGATATCCATTTCACCTTGATGCTATTGTGACCTTTTGGTGAACTGCACAAAACACTCTTTTTTGGAATGAGTGTCTTGTGTAGTTCAACTAAAATATCACGTGGGCAACATCTCTCAATTTTGGTGGAACTACACAAAATGGTGATTGGAGTTTCCAATATCTCTATCAAATTCTGGTGGTAATCTCGTGCAACATTTTATTAGCCTTTGCAAGATGAGCCATCACTGTCACCACAATGGCACTTTATTTTAATGGGACTGCACAAAAGGATTAGCAAATTATAGTTGCACCTTACATGAGCAGGACAGCCAACCTTAATGTTCCTCAATTTTAGTGCAACAACTAAAGAACCTGCCAGCTCACGAGAGCAAGTACTTCTTGCTAGCTGAATGATGCAATCTTTGCTTCATTTCAGGTGAACTGCAGAAAAAGGTGCATGAATTGAATTATGGAAGTCCAGGCAGGCCTCATCTGAGTGGAACTGCAGGTTGAGTTCAAGGATTGCCACAATTATAGTAATCAGGCTCTTCTTATTTGTGATGTGCAAACAGTAATACTCAACTACAGATGTTGTGACGGTCAAGAGCATTCGCTAAGTTCTTCGGTTGTATGACACGGCTAGCCAAGATGGATTTAATACCGATATTCACTTTATCAAAAGGCTCTAATGGGTTGGTTCTGAATCTTGCGAGCTGGGAATCAATGAGATGGGTAGGCATATTTGTTGTACTTATGATTTGAGTCTTATTTGTTGGTTATGAATTTTGCAAGCTGGGAATCAATGAGATGTGTAGGCATCTTTGTTGTGCTTATTATTTGGATCTTATTTATTGGTTCTGAATCTTGCAAGCCGGGAAACACGGCATGATGATGCAGAGGACAACAACCATAACAAACGGTTCAAACTTGGTAGTATTATCTGTGTGAAAGTGCCAATACAGACCCGCTCGTGAACCGATGTGTGGACAGAGTAGAGGTTTCTTAATGGAGGTGTTTGAATGTGCAGAGGGTGCATCTTCTGTCGGGCGTGCAACAGGCGAGGGATGGGTACTAACTATTGTCGCTTGTACACACTCAGTTTACTGTTGAATCCAATTCCCCAAGAGCCGAAAAACGAACTGCTGCCGCCTACCCACTCGTTCACTTGAAGAGACTCCAATGGCGATCCGAGGGGTGAGCCTTCTGGATATGGACTTCAGCAAGGAGTTCCCCTTTGAGTTTGCCATTTAGTCCTATGGCTGCACCAAGTTGAATGTGATGTACACCAACGATCCGGACTCGGTGAAGCTCTACCTCGCCGAGTTCAAGCAGTACCTACAGGACGAGAAAGCACAAGGTCGCAGGACTTAGACCTTGTGCCCATCCATTCGTCTCCTGACAGGGACCAGCAGATCGTCGTCGCCCAGGTATGTCTGCGGGACGAGGTTCTCGTCTACCACTGCTGTAGGGCCATCAAAGGTTCTGGAGCATTCGCCCGTTTCATCTGCAGCGCCGACTGCACCTTTGCTACGGTGGAGAAAAGGAAGAACGCGACGATTCGGCCATCTAGTGCAACAAGCTTGTCGACATCCAGAAGCAATACAAGATCATTGGCAATGGGCAGGAGAAGGACTCCGTGGTTGACCTCGTAGAGACCATCATCGACCCCTGATACGCCAACATGAAAGAACACAACGATACCAAGGACCTGAACATGTGGGAGGTACCTCGGAATCTAGCCTACATAACCTATGCTTGATCGTGATGACGCTGCGGATCTTGGACATGAGGGCGTGTCTGCTTCCCATAACCGACGAGTACACGGACAACCGCAGCATCATCACGATCAAGCGTGCTAGGAAGGTCTAGATATTGTACTTTATCTGTTTATAAGCACCTTTATCATCTGAGTGTTTCATGCTTTAGCCTATGTGTCGTAATTATCTGTTTTGTCCGAAATATTTCTTTTAAGAACGCATTAACTTGTTTGTTTTTTAGTGGTTATTTGCTTATGTATGTAACTAGTTCACTTGTCTGTTAAAAAAACTAGTTCACTTGGCTGTCGTGCTTTGAATCTCCTTCCTGCCAACATATTCCCCTTCTCGGGTGGACCCAGCAGGTCTCATACACAGACATATGGGACCAACCACCTATCCATTTGTAGTTCTTTATTTTGTTCAATCTTTCATCCTCTCCCTATACAACGGCTGGCCATCCCTCTACTCCCACACATTGTTCTGTGGCGGCAGCTCCACCGGCCCACCCTGCACCCGAACAAGTCAGCCCTCGTACTCCCCTCCGCCTGCGTCTTCCCCGCTTCGGTTCATTCGGTCCGAGGTCTCGACGTCATCCTCCGCCTTGGTGCTCTCGCCGCGGCGCTGCCGTCTATCGTTCCCAACATGGTCAGCAAAACAAGACAAATTGGGAGACAACTGTTCGTCGAGAGGCTGACAGTCCCGGGCCCACCAAGTCCATGGCCTAGGTTTTGTTGTTTAACATGGGCAGTCCATGACATGTTTCAACATTTTTTGGATCCAGCAGGTATCAAGCGGCCTCTGGGCCTCCCAACCTAGCTTGTCTATAACATTAGCAACCCAAGTTATGTTTGTTTTTTCAAGACGACGCACAGCTCAGTTTTATTTTTCTATAAGAATGCAAAACTGAACCTATATTTATATCTTATTTTATTATATATATATATAATAGAAACAACATAAGGTTCCATTAAACCTGTCATTCGTCCAACCATTTTATAGACCTTCCCACTTCCTTTATTTTTTGTTTTCATTAATCCTATATCTGAATTATCTCCCACTTTATTTTTCGATGTAAACTGAGTTTTCTCCCAGTACTTTTCCCTAAACCAACTCAATTGTCCCACGTCTAGCCTAAAAAATAATAATACCCCATGTCCTATTAACTCATCAAATTAAAATGATATTTTATTTTGTAAGTTGAAAGTTCTTACAAAATAATAATAATAATTGTTTATATATAACTTGGCAAGTTAACTCCAAGTGATTGCGTACATAAGCTTGCAAAGATTTTACTGACCAATGCAGTAATAGACGTGCAATCATGTGTTTATGTTTTTATAACATTTCTCCGTACAGCCCAACATGATATTTTCACCCAGCCCAGCAAGTCCGCGGATTTCGAGAAAAATGCAAATGGGCTTTAAATTCTACCATATATATAAACGGGCTGCATAGATGCTACATCATTGTTTCACCCAGCCCACCAAATGGACTAAACAAATGGACTGGCTGACATGTGGGCCAGTAGGTCGAAGCCTAACAATGCATTGGATTTACATCCAATGGTCAGCATTCTTATTCAATCTCTCGTCTTCTTCCCTCGGCGCCGCCGGGACCGCCCGCTCCAGCCTCCGGCGTCCAGCGGCGTTGTTTTGTGCGCCTCAGCGAAACGCTACCCCGCCGACGGCCAGGCCATCCCTCCACTCCACACCTCCTGTTATTCTCTGCCGAGTGTTGGCCCACCCCGCACCCGAACTAGTCAAGTTTCCCACTCATCTTTGTCTGCGACTCCATTGCCGTGTCTTCCCAATATCCGGATTGTTCCAGTCTAGGGTCACGCCGTCGTCCATCGCCTCACTGCGCTCGGCGCGGCGTGGTCAACAAACGAGAGTCGTCAGAAGAGGATTGTACTTGGAGAGCCTGACGGCTGGGACCCACGAGGTCCATGGTCGCACGCAAGGAAAGTTCCTCCTTATTTAGGTGTTTCCTCCCCCTGACAGCTAGGACCCACCGGTTGTATCTTCGCACGGAATGAAGTGCCTCCTTGTTATGCGAAAAAAATTATTCCTCCCATTGACAGCTGGGACCCGTCAGATTTGGTGGCTGACTTATGGGCCTACTAAGCGGACGTGTACGCAGGGCTTTGTCAACTTAATCAACAAATGATTCTAGCAGCTGGACCATTGGATGTTAATCCAACAGCCGTGCTCCTTCTTCAACCTCTGTTCTTGCTCCTGTCTCCCGTGGGCGGCACCACGGCAGTGCTGCCGCGCACCGGAACCAGTCAAGTTTCCCACTCCTCTCCATCTGCGACTCCACTGCCGCATCTTCCCCATCTCCGGGTCGTTCCAGTCTGGGGCCTCGCCGTCGTCCACCGGCCATGGTGCGCTCAGCACGTGTGGTCAACGTGGTCAACAACCGAGAGTCACTGGAAGATGACTATACGTGAGAGGCTGACAGTGGGGACGCATCACGCCCATGGACGCATGCATGCAACAGCATCCTTTTTACCCTGAAAAATAATGTTTTCTCCCCCTGACTGTTGGGACCCACCAGCTACATCTTCGCACGCAAGGAAGTGCATCCATATTACGGGCAAAAAATGATTCACCCCCTGACTGCTGGGACCCACCAACTACATCTTCGCACGCAAGGAAGTGCCTGACAGTCGGGACCCACCTGGTCAAAGCATACGTAGCGTTGTCGTTCTGGTCGCGAACATGTACGTACATACGATCGGTCTGTCTGCAGGCTGCAGCGATGAACCATGGCAGTGCAAGGAAGGGCACGTGTCGTAGTAGAGGCGCGCACATAGCATGTACACGTACGTACAACGGCCAGGGTGCAAGAAAGTAAATACGGCCACGTACGTACATACGGGCGGGGTCTCGAACGCCTACTCGTGCATACGTACGGACAAGGCTCGTGTACATGGTTGTGGCTGGGTCGGAACGGAGAAACCGCGTCATTGTCGTGTTCATGGGGAGGCAACGGAATGCGTCGTGTTCATCGGGAGGCAACGGAATGCGTGCTATTCATTGGGAGCCAACCGGCTTGGATGGAACAGGCGATGGAAACGAGGCCTGGCGTACCACAGAACGGAGGAAACGGTCTTGTGTTCGACCGGCCACGGTGGAAACAGGATCCTGTTCATCGGGAGGGGTCTGGCATACCGCAAAGCGGAGGAAACGGACCTCCTACGGTCGAAATGGTGTCCTGTTGATCGGGAGGGGTGTGGCGTGCCGCGAAACGGAGGAAATGGACTTGTGTTGGAGCGCTACGGTCGAAACGGGGGTCTTGTTCATCAGGAGGGGTGTGGCGTACCGCAAAACGGGACTCCACGGGATACTGTTCATCTCCACCGTCGACTGCCTCCACGGGCTACTGTTCATCTACCGTCGACCTCCTCCAGCCTCCACCTGCGACTGTTAATCCATGGGCTCCTGTTCATCCAGCCTCCACCGTGCGCTCCTCCACCGGCTACTGTTCAACCAGCCCTCTCCACGGGGGTCCTGTTCAACCACCCCTCCATGGGCTACTATTCATCCAGCCCTCCATCGGCTACTGTTCAACCAGCCCTCCACCGGCTACTGTTCAACCAACCCTCCACGGGGTCCTGTTCATCCAGCCATCAACGGGGTTGAAAGCACAAGTGCTCCCTGGGTGGTTTTGGTAATTAATGTCAACATATCTCTTGTTGGACTAACACTTTTACCTAGTATGTTTCAAATAAGTTCAACAATGGAGTGGCATTGACTAGAGGATGTGGAACCCCTTCAAGATGCTAAGGACAAAGGATTGGCTCAAGCTTCAAGATAAAGACTCTACATTTTCTATTTTAGTGATCCAAGATCACATTGAGTCTATAGGAAAAGCCAATACTATCAAGAGGGGATGAGGTGTTGCTTAATGGCTTGCTTGCTCAAAGTGCTTAGTGATATGCTCCAAAACCCTCAACTACCTTCCCACATCCACATATGACCTAAACCAAAAGTCAAACTCGGCCCCACCGATTCTATCTATCCGGCGCCACCGAGTTTCAGATGTCATAGCCACTGCCACAAACCCTAGCAAATCGGTTTCACCGATAGGGATCTCGGTCTCACCGAGATGGGATTGTAATCTCTCTGTTTCCCTTCGTAACATTTCGGTCTTACCGAGATGAGCGATCGGTCCCACCGAGATTGCAATGTAAACTCTCTGTTTCCCTTTTGTAACATTTCGGTCTCACCGAGATGAGCGAATCGGTCCACCGAGTTTACCTGACCAACTCTCTGGTTAGCTTATTACCAAAATCGGTCCCACCGAGTTTGTGTAATCGGTCACACCGAGATTACGTTATGCCCTAACCCTAACCATATCGGTCCTACCGAGTTGCATCTCAGTCCCACCGAAAATCCTAACGGTCACTAGGTTTGCTGAATCGGTCCGACCGAGTTTAACCATTCGGTCCCACCGAGTTTGGCAAATTGTGTGTAACGGTTAGATTTTGTGTGGAGGCTATATATACCCCTCCACCCACTCTTCATTTGTGGAAAAAGCCATCAGAACATACCTACACTTCCAATACACATTTTCTGAGAGAGAACCACCTACACTTGTGTTGAGGTCAAGATATTCCATTCCAACCATATGAATCTTGATCTCTAGCCTTCCCCAAGTTTCTTTCCACTCAAATCTTCTTTCCACCAAATCCAAATCCTGTGAGAGAGAGTTGAGTGTTGGGGAGACTATCATTTGAAGCACAAGAGCAAGGAGTTCATCATCAACACACCATTTGTTACTTCTTGGAGAGTGGTGTCTCCTAGATTGGCTAGGTCTCACTTGGGAGCCTCCAACAAGATTGTGGAGTTGAACCAAGGAGTTTGTAAGGGCAAGGAGATCGCCTACTTCGTGAAGATCTACCGCTAGTGAGGCAAGTCCTTCGTGGGCGACGGCCGTGATGGAATAGACAAGGTTGCTTCTTCGTGGACCCTTCGTGGGTGGAGCCCTCCGTGGACTCGCGCAACCGTTACCCTCCGTGGGTTGAAGTCTCCATCAACGTGGATGTACGATAGCACCACCTATTGGAACCACGACAAAAACATCCGTGTCTCCAATTGCGTTTGAATACTCCAAACCCTTCCCTTTACATTCTTGCAAGTTGCATGCTTTACTTTCTGCTGCTCATATACTCATTGCATGCTAGCTTGATATGTATTGTGTTTGTTAAACTTGTGCTTAAACTCCACTTAAACTTAAGAATATTAAAAACTGCAACTTTTGGCACTTAGTGTCTAATCACCCCCCCCCCTCTAGACACCTCTTCTCGATCCTTTCAATTGGTATCAGAGCATTGGTCTCCATTGCATTGGTTTAAACACCATTGGAGGAAGATGGATGTGTCTACTTTGGGGAGTCTTAGACATAGAGTGCCTATTCTTGATGGAGAGTATTTTCATGAGTGGAAAAATGAAATGCTTGAGATTTTCAATGAATATCATTTGAACAAGTACATTACTAGCCCTTGCCCACCTCATGTTGATCCTTTGCACCCTACCCTAGATGAAGATATTGACATGATTCGCAATCTTAGAACTGTTGAGCTCATCATTAGAGGCTTGCCTAGAAACTTGATTAGATGTTTGCCTACTCTTAAGTGTGCCTACACCATATGGAAATTTCTTGAGGAACTCTTTCCTAATTACTTCTTGAAAGATCTAGATGAAATCCTCCATAAGTCTATTGCTTTGATTAAGATGAGTTCCAATGATCCCAAATTTGGTGACTGCTTATTTGAGCTTACTAATCTTACGAGTGCCAAAGGAGATGTTGGAATCATTAGCAATATCATTTCCAGAGCTATTAGAATTCATAAAGATAACTATAGAAATGATCATTTATCTAATGAATTGCCCTCTCTAGGAATTGATCAATCACAAGATGATGTTGAACATGAATACTCGGATGAGGATGATGACGATGATGATAGTGACTATGATCTCGATGATGCGATGAGACACTTTGGTCTTATGGCAAATCTTCGCGGCTACATGGCTGGAGGAAAGGAATGGGTCCTTGATAGTGGATGTACTGATCATATGACCGGAGATAAAGACATGTTCCGTGAGCTTGCTGAAAAATGACGGCCCTCGAAAGTATGTCACTTTTGGTGATAATTCAAAGGGTAAGGTGGTTGGCCTTGGTAAGGTGGCCATCTCACATGATAACTCCATACAAAATGTCATGCTCGTTGAATCCCTTGGATACAATTTACTTTCAGTTTCTAGACTTGCGGATTTCGGTTTCAATGTCTTATTCACTGAAGTAGATTGCCAAATGTTTAGTAGAGACAATCATAAAATGGTCTTTACCGGTATACGTAGAGGAGATCTTTACATTGTTGATTTCACTAAAAAGGCTCAACCTAGAACTTGCTTAATTACCAAATCTTCTAAAGGCTGGTTGTGGCATAGAAGACTAGGTCATGTTGGTATGCGAAATCTTGATAAGCTTATTAAAGGTGATCATATCCTTGGAATAAAAGATGTCATATTTGACAAGGATAGACTTTGTAGTGCTTGTCAAGTAGGGAAACAAGTTGGAGGAAGTCACCGCGCGAAGAACATCATGACCACAAGAAGACCACTCGAGCTACTTCACATGGATCTCTTTGTTCCAAATGCCTACAAGAGTCTCGGTGGTAACTCATTTGGTCTAGTCATAGTTGATGATTTTTCAAGATTTACGTGGGTGTTCTTTCTTGATGACAAAGCACAGGTCCAAAAGATCTTCAAAAACTTCTCTAGGAAGGCCCAAAATCAGTTTGACGTGAAGATCAAGAAGGTTCGGAGCGACAATGGAACGGAGTTCAAGAACGCAAATGTGGACACCTTTCTTGACGAAGAAGGGATTTCACACGAGTTCTCGGCTACGTACACACCTCAACAAAATGGAGTTGTTGAGAGGAAGAACCGGACTCTTATAGAGATGGCAAGAACGATGCTTGATGAGTACAAAATGCCAAAGCACTTTTGGGCGGAAGCGGTTGAGACAGCTTGTCATGCAACAAATCGCTTGTATCTTCACAAGCTACTCGGCAAGACGGCATACGAGCTCCTCACCGGTAACAAACCCCAAGTTGGATACTTTCGAGTATTCAGCTCAAAGTGCTACATTCTTGATAAGCATCGTCGTTCTAAATTTGCTCCTAAGTCTCATGAAGGTTTCCTACTTGGTTATGCCTCAAACTCTCATACTTACCGTGTCTATAACAATTTCACCCGAAAGGTTGAAGAGACGGTAGATGTGAAGTTTGATGAATCTAACGGCTCGCAAGTAGAGCAATTGCCAATTGATGTAGGAGACAAAGACGCTTCGGAAGCAATTCAAGACTTGTCCATTGGCAAGATTCGTCCAACGGAAGTGAAGGAGAGTACCTCGTCCGTCCAAGTGGAAGCTTCTACCTCATGACAAGGTGAACCAAGAGTTGATACGGAAGCATCCACAAGTGGGACACGCCAAGATAAAGAAAACGAGGAAGCGCACCAAGATGAACATCAACAACCTCCTTCTCCACCACGACAAGAGAACGACAACGTCAACAATGAAGAAGGCCAAGAAGAAGAACAAGATGAAGAGGATGTTCCACCCCGACCCAAGCAAAAGCTTTCATGAGTTCGAGCAAGAATTGCCAAAGATCATCCCGTCGAGCAAATCTACAATGATATCCAAACCGGGAGAATCACTCGCTCTAAAACTCGTTTAGCTAACTTTTGTGAACATTACTCATTCATCTCTAGCATTGAACCTATGAAGATTGAAGAAGCATTGGAGGATCCAAACTGGATAAACGCTATGCATGAAGAGCTACACAACTTTGAGAGAAATCAAGTGTGGACATTGGTTGAGAAGCCCGACAACAACCACAACATCATTGGTACCAAATGGGTGTTTCGCAACAAGCAAGATGAAGATGGACAAGTGGTTCGCAACAAAGCACGTCTCGTCGCCCAAGGCTACACACAAGTTGAAGGTATGGACTATGGTGAGACATATGCTCCCGTTGCCAGACTTGAGTCCATTCGCATCTTACTTGCTTATGCTAATCACCATGATATCACCTTGTACCAAATGGACATTAAAAGTGCTTTTCTAAATGGCAAAATTGAGGAGGAAGTTTATGTTAAGCAACCTCCCGGCTTCGTCAATCCTAAGAAACCTAATCATGTTTACAAACTTCACAAAGCCCTTTATGGTCTTAAACAAGCTCCTAGAGCATGGTATAAATGCTTGACCAAGTTCCTTATTGAAAAAGGCTTTAAAATTGGTAAAATTGATTCAACTCTTTTTACTAAAAGGGTTAATGGAGAACTATTTGTGTGCCAAATTTATGTTGATGATATCATATTTGGTTCAACTAACCCTCATTTTAGTGAGAAGTTTGGAAAGCTAATGTCGGAGAAGTTTGAGATGTCTATGATGAGTGAACTCAAATTCTTTCTCGGTTTGCAAATTAAGAAACCTAAGGAAGGTACCTTTGTCTCTCAAACGAAGTACACCAAGGACTTATTCAAGAAGTTCAATATGCAAGAATGCAAAGGTATGACTACACCCATGCCTACTAGTGGACATCTTGATTTGACCAAAGATGGTGAACCGGTTGATCAAAAGGTTTATCGCTCTATGATTGGTTCATTGTTATATCTATGTGCCTCTCGTCCCGATATTATGCTAAGTATGTGCATGTGTGCACGATATCAAGTTGCTCCTAAAGAGTGTCATCTTAAGGCTGTGAAAAGGATAGTGAGATACCTAATCCATACACCAAATTTTGGCATTTGGTATCCTAAGAGGTCCTCTATTGATCTTGTTGGCTACTCCGATTCGGACTATGCCGGAGACAAGGTTGATAGAAAATCCACTTCGGGTACTTGTCAATACCTTGGTAGATCTCTTGTGTCTTGGTCTTCCAAGAAACAAAATTTGGTATCCTTATCCACCGCCGAAGCGGAATACATTGCCGTTGGTTCATGTTGTGCTCAATTACTTTGGATGACCCAAACTCTTAAAGATTATGGGATATATGTGAAACATGTTCCATTGCTATTTGACAATGAAAGTGCTATTAATATTGCTCACAATCCTGTGCAACATTCTCGAACTAATCATATTGAATTTCGTCATCATTTCATTCGAGATCATTTGCAAAAGGGGACATTAACCTTAAGCATGTTCGCACCGATAAGCAATTGGCGGATATATTCACTAAACCACTTGATGAGAAAGTGTTTTGCAGGTTGAGAGGTGAATTGAACATCATTGATGCTTCAAACTTGGAGTAGGAACTCCATTTGATACATGCGGGGCATGAGCCTATGACTAATCCTCGATATTTCTCTTATAATGCTATTCGTATGTCTTGGATATATCTGTACCTTGCATGTTATCTAACCCATGTAGGTACTTGGTTGAATCTAAATCTATGAGATTGCAACTCACACACATCTTGAGCAATCTCTACATCACCAAGTCTCTACACAATGGTGGTTGAAGACAAGGAAGCATGAAACCATTCAAACATATCCTTTGGCAAATTCTATGTTGAGTCTCATGATTGTCATTTTGGATACACAAGTGCTCTTCCTTGCAAAGCTAACCCATGTAGGTAGATGAACTCAAACTCCAAGTGGTGCTCCCAAATATTGATGAACTACATCAATCTTGAGCAACCCACACAAGTTCAACTACATGTGCAAGATCAACACCACCACCCAAGGTATGTTATTCCATCTTAGAGAAGCTTTACTCCAAGTCATGAGTCAAAGCAACTCGACAAGATGTGAATACATCAAGATGCTTAAACGAAAAATGGTAACCCCATTTTGAGCTTAAACGATGAGTATGACCTATGATCAAGTGCTCTCACTTGACTCCTAAGTCAACATACTCTAACATAGGTGACTTTGTCACCGACCATTTCTAGATGAAGTTCTCTAGTGTTTCTCCATGCTTTTGCATTTGCATATTTGCTTCCCCTTTCAAAAAAACTTCATCTAGAACTTTTACTTTCTTTTCTTTCCTTTTTGTTCTGCATTTTCTGCATCCAATTCATTGCAAATCTTTCAGTAAATTCCTTGCATATCCTTGTGAGATCTTACTTGTCTAGTGAGCTGAGGTGACAATTGGTTTCACTCTAATGAACTCGGTCACACCGGTTTGTTCTCTTCGGCCCAACCGAAATCTTTCGGTGCAACCGAAGCACACAACTCGGAGTCACCGATTCCACCACAGGAAAACCAACTTGCCACTTATTCCTGATTTCTGTTTGCTCCAGCTCCACTCAATGATTCTTGTCCTCTACCAGCATCATATTATACATGCTGCTTTGCTCTGTGACTCGAGGACCAAACCATTTGTATCACATATCCAGAAGAGCCCTTCTTGGAAATTGATGTCAAAGGGGGAGAGAGAGATCACATCAAAGCTTAATCCTTCCTATAGGGGGAGAAAGAGAGAATACTCAGGGGGAGAGAGTTTCTCAACTAGGAGAAAGTAATATCATCAAAGACCCCAGATGCTTGGTGTTCAAGAGGAGAGATGTCACATGTCTTTAAGAGTGGAAAGACATGTTTGGTTGCTTGCTTTAGCTCAAGCTCTGTTGTTTCTTTTTTGTTGCTCTGATTTTCCGTTCCCTATCTTCTCCCAATATCCCATGCAGATTCAGGGGGAGCAAGACATCTAAGGGAAGGAAATCTCTGATTTTATTACATATCTTTACCTTTGGGGACATGTCTATATCCAATGTGGTACTTAGTACTCACTCTACATGTCATCCCAGTCTTGGTTCTCTTGTGGTTTCTCTTGCTTGCTCTGGTCAGTAGGTGTATATGTGTTATTTAACCTTGTTTGCGCAGGTTCATCCCATCCTAAGCCAACTCAAGACCACAAGGTAAGTATATGCATCACAGTCATGTGAATGAGAAGTTCTTGCTGATGTACATACTGTTTGCAAGAAGGACTCATGAGCATGAAGGTACATTTCTCACATTCACATCATTTGCTCTGATGCATATAGCCAAGATACATGTAACACATTGCTTACTCTGTCATGTTTACGCATTCACATGCTCCTATATTCAATATTCACATGATTGCATACATGTAGGGGGAGCCTATGCATGTTGCATGTCTTTCCAAAGCTTTACTTGCTATTCTCTATATATTTATCTAAAGCTTTGATGCATGTTGTCATCAATTACCAAAAAGGGGGAGATTGAAAGCACAAGTGCTCCCTGGGTGGTTTTGGTAATTAATGTCAACATATCTCTTGTTGGACTAACACTTTTACCTAGTATGTTTCAGATAAGTTCAACAATGGAGTGGCATTGACTAGAGGATGTGGAACCCCTTCAAGATGCTAAGGACAAAGGATTGGCTCAAGCTTCAAGATCAAGACTCTACATTTTATATTTTAGTGATCCAAGATCACATTGAGTCTATAGGAAAAGCCAATACTATCAAGAGGGGATGAGGTGTTGCTTAATGGCTTGATTGCTCAAAGTGCTTAGTGATATGCTCCAAAACCCTCAACTACCTTCCCACATCCACATATGACCTAAACCAAAAGTCAAACTCGGCCCCACCGATTCTATCTATCCGGCGCCATCGAGTTTCAGATGTCATAGCCACTGCCACAAACCCTAGCAAATCGGTTTCACCAATAGGGATCTCAGTCTCACCGAGATGGGATTGTAATCTCTCTGTTTCCCTTCGTAACATTTCGGTCTTACCGAGATGAGCGATCGGTCCCACCGAGATTGCAATGTAAACTCTCTGTTTCCCTTTTGTAACTTTTCGGTCTCACCGAGATGAGCGAATAGGTCCCACCGAGTTTACCTGACCAACTCTCTGGTTAGCTTATCACCAAAATCGGTCCCACCGAGTTTGTGTAATCGGTCACACCGAGATTACGTTATGCCCTAACCCTAACCATATCGGTCCTACCGAGTTGCATCTCAGTCCCACCGAAAATCCTAACGGTCACTAGGTTTGCTGAATCGGTCCGACTGAGTTTAACCATTCGGTCCCACCGAGTTTGGAAAATTGTGTGTAACGGTTAGATTTTGTGTGGAGGCTATATATACCCCTCCACCCACTCTTCATTTGTGGGCCATCAGAACATACCTACACTTCCAATACACATTTTCTGAGAGAGAACCACCTACACTTGTGTTGAGGTCAAGATATTCCATTCCAACCATATGAATCTTGATCTCTAGCCTTCCCCAAGTTGCTTTCCACTCAAATCTTCTTTCCACCAAATCCAAATCCTGTGAGAGAGAGTTGAGTGTTGGGGAGACTACCATTTGAAGCACAAGAGCAAGGAGTTCATCATCAACACACCATTTGTTACTTCTTGGAGAGTGGTGTCTCCTAGATTAGCTAGGTGTCACTTGGGAGCCTCCAACAAGATTGTGGAGTTGAACCAAGAAGTTTGTAAGGGCAAGGAGATCGCCTACTTCGTGAAGATCTACCACTAGTGAGGCAAGTCCTTCGTGGGCGACGGCCGTGATGGAATAGACAAGGTTGCTTCTTCGTGGACCCTTCGTGGGTGGAGCCCTCCGTGGACTCGCGCAACCGTTACCCTCCGTGGGTTGAAGTGTCCATCAATGTGGATGTACGATAGCACCACCTATCGGAACCACGACAAAAACATATGTGTCTCCAATTGCGTTTGAATACTCCAAACCCTTCCCTTTACATTCTTGCAAGTTGCATGCTTTACTTTCCGCTGCTCATATACTCATTGCATGCTTGCTTGATATGTATTGTGTTTGTTAAACTTGTGCTTAAACTCCACTTAAACTTAAGAATATTAAAAACTGCAACTTTTGGCACTTAGTGTCTAATCACCCCCCCCCTCTAGACACCTCTTCTCGATCCTTTCAGGGGTCCTATTCATCCACCGGCTCGATCGATCGGGGTACTATTCATCATGATCATTCTTAGACCTTGCTTGTCCTCAAGCGAAAGCCGATATCAAAAAATATGTCCACATGTTTAGAGATAGAGGTGTCGATAAAATAAAATATGGACATGAGGGCATCATGATCATTCTTATAACAGCAACATATATATATAGTCATATGATCTCTTATGCTAAAGTAACAATTCAATCACAATTTCAAGTATGAATCAGAAACTTCATTGAGAACCAACAAACTATAATCTCAGTCATTGAGGCAATTGCAATTTATCATAATATCAGAAAGAGTCGATAAGAGCTTTTCAGCAAGTCCACATACTCAACTATCATTTAGTCTTTCACAATTGCTAACACTCACGTGATATTTATGGTTATGAAGTTTTAATCGGACACATAGAAAGATAGGGGCTTATAGTTTTTCCTCCCAACCTTTTACCTCAAGGGTAATGTCAACAATAATAGTTCATGAAAACACACATCCAATTAGCTATATATATCAGGATCTTTCCAACACATTGTGCTTGCCAAAGGATAAAACGTAAAAAGGAAAGGTGGAGATCACCGTGACTCTTTGCATGAAGTATAAGACAAGAATAAAAGATAGGCCCTTCGCAGAGGGAAGCAGAGGTTGTCATGTGCTTTTATGGTTGGATGCACAAAAGCTTAAGGCGAAAGAACGTCACTTTATATTGCCACTTGTGATATGGGCCTTTATTATGCAGTCTGTCGCTTTTATTTCTTCCACATCATAAGATCGTATAAACTTATTTTCTCCACAGTAATAAATCATACATATTTAGAGAGCAATTTTTATTGCTTGCAACGATGACAACTTACTTGAAGGATCTTACTCAATCCATAGGTAGATATGGTGGACTCTCATGGCAAAACTAGGTTTAAGGATATTTGGAAGCACAAGTAGTATCTCTACTTGGTGCATAGAATTTGGCTAGCATGAGAGGGAGAGGCAGGCTCAACATGTTGGATAATCCGTGACAATATAATTTATCTCAGATGTAAGAAAACATAACCCATTACATTGTCTTCCTTGTCCAACATCAACTCTTTAGCATGTCATATTTTAGTGAGTACTCACAATCATAAAAGATGTCCAAGATAGTATATTTTATATGTGAAAACCTCTCTTTCTTTATTACTTACTATTAATTGCAATGATGACCAAAACTATGCTTGTCAACTCTCAACAATTTTTATTCATCATACTCTTTATATGTGAAGTCATTACTCTCCATAAGATCCATATGATCTCTTTATTTCTTTTTATTTCTTCTCTTTTATTCTATTCCCTCAAGATCATAGCAAGATAATCAAGCCCTTGACTCAACACTAATCTTTATTATATATAGCTCACAGACTCGATTACATAGAAGGATCATAAAGCAAAACTCACAACTAGATCATACTAAAACTTTATTCTACTAGATCAAGATATTGCCAAAAGGATCGAACTAAGAAAAACGGTAAAGATAAAAGTGATGGTGATACGATACCGGGGCACTCCCCCAAGATTGGCAGTTTCCAAGGGGAGTGCCCATACCCATGTGTTTATGTCTCCTTCTTCGGAGGTGGTGATGATGGAGTTGTTGATGATGTGGGCTTGCCGTCCATCTTCCAGGGCATAGGCTCACCATCATAGAAGGATGATCGAGTCTCCGGGATCCTCAAATCTGCAGCCAAACTCATCCTCTTGAATCTATATTCATACTCACAGTTTTGGTTTTGCGGGTCATAGATCTGGGCATGGAGGTGCTCGATTTTCTCGTGAAGCTTGAAGATGACCTCCCCAGTGTTCTTGTCATCCAGCTTGTGGTTGTTGGTGAACTCCGTAATCATTATATGATTGGAGTCGAGTCCACGTTCCACCATCTCCTGGCACTTGAAAACTTGTTGCTCCAATGCCTCGAGCCTTGCCTCCATGCTTCCGGGCCTCCTTGGTCCCTCAACATCGCGGATGTGCAGCAAACCCTCACGCATCTCAATGGTTTGAGGGTGTTGCAGCACCTCGGTAGGGGTTGATGACCTTCTCGAAGAACTTGTCCTTGGGGTCACTTGAAGACGCCATGGCGATCTAGATCTGACAGAAAAACAGCTCGAAACAAAGACAAGAGATATTTGCATGATACGGTGGTCAAAACCTTCAGGAGATTATATAATGATTTTTTACCGACCAAAAGAAGTATTGTCTAAGAAAACGGAGTCTAAAGAGCACACGAGGTGCCCACGAGGCAGGGGGCGCGCCCAGGGGGTAGGGCGCGCCCTCCACCCCCATGGACGCCTTGTGTCCTTCCCGGACTACTTATTTTCCTATTTTCTTAAATATTCCAAAACGGAGAAAAATTGCCATTAGAACTGTTTTGGAGTCGGTTTACTTACCGTACCATGTACCTATTCTTTTTCGGAGTCTGAAACATTCTGGAAAGTGTCCCTTATGTATTCCTTCAGGGCTACGGTTTCAATAACATTAGTTTCAACATTTATGGGATTACCTGAGATATAATGTTTGATTCTTTGACCGTTCACCACCCTCGGATTTGTGCCTTCGAAGTTGTTGATTTTTATGGCACCGGAACGATAGACCTCCTCGATGATGTAAGGACCTTCCCATTTAGAGAGAAGTTTGCCTACAAAAAATCTTAAACGAGAGTTGTATAATAATACATAATAACCTACATTAAACTCATGTTTTTGTATCCTTTTGTCATGCCATCTTTTAACCTTTTCTTTAAACAGTTTGGCATTCTCATAGGCCTGGGTTCTACATTCATCAAGTGAGCTAATGTCAAAAAGCCTCTTCTCACCGGCAAGTTTGAAGTCATAGTTGATCTCTTTAATGGCCCAATATGCCTTATGTTCTAGTTCGAGAGGTAAGTGACAAGCTTTACCATAAACCATTTTATACGGAGACATACCCATATGATTCTTGTATGCAGTTCTATAAGCCCATAATGCATCATCAAGTTTCTTGGACCAATTCTTCCTAGATCTATTAATAGTCTTTTGCAAAATTAATTTAAGCTCTCTATTGATCAGTTCTACTTGACCACTAGACTGTGGGTGATAAGGAGATGAAATTCTATGATTAACGTCATACTTAGCAAGCATTTTACGGAAAGCACCATGAATAAAATGTGAACCACCATCAGTCATTAAGTATCTAGGGACTCCAAACCTCGAAAAAATAACTTCTTTAAGCATCTTAATAGAGGTGTTATGATCAGCACTACTAGTTGGAATAGCTTCTACCCACTTAGTAACGTAATCAACAGCAACTAAAATATTAGTATACCCATTAGAGGAAGGAAACGGTCCCATATAATCAAAGCCCCAAACATCAAACGGTTCAATAACAAGTGAATAATTCATAGGCATTTCTTGACATCTACTAATATTACCAATTCTTTGACATTCATCACAAGACAAAACAAACTTACGGGCGTCCTTGAGAGAGTAGGCCAATAAAAACCGGATTGTAATACCTTATGTGCAGTTTTGTCTCCAGCATGGTGTCCTCCATAAGCTTCGTAGTGACACTTGTGTAGGATCTGTTCCTGTTCATGCTCAGGTACACAATGTCTAATAACACCATCTACTCCTTCTTTATAAAGATGTGGGTCATCCCAGAAGTAATGTCTTAAATCATAGAAGAACTTTTTATTTTGCTGGTATGTGAAACTAGGTGGTATAAACTTAGCAACAATATAATTAGCATAATCAGCATACCATGGAGCAGTACGAGAAGCATTTATCACAGCTAATTGTTCATCAGGAAATCTATCATCAATAGGTAGTGGGTCATCAATAACATTTTCTAACCTAGACAAGTTGTCTGCAACGGGGTTCTCAGCTCCCTTTCTATCAATAATATGCAAATCAAATTCTTGAAGCAAGAGAACCCATCTAATAAGTCTAGGTTTAGCATCTTTCTTTTCCATAAGATATTTAATAGCAGCATGATCAGTGTGAACAGTTACTTTAGAATCAACAATATAAGGTCTGAACTTATCACAAGCAAACACAACTGCTAAAAATTCTTTTTCAGTAGTAGCATAATTTCTTTGAGCACTGTCTAGAGTTTTACTAGCATATTGGATAACATTTATATTTTTATCAACTCTTTGTCCTAGAACGGCCCCTACAGCATAATCACTAGCATCACACATAATTTCAAATGGTAAATTTCAATCAGGAGGCTGAACAATTGTGACGCCCGGATATTTAAGCTACAGTAATTCCCTGTTAATGATGCCACGTCATTGCAGTTAGTGTTGCTAATCTCGTGTTAGTTCAAAACTGATTCAAATTCAAATTCAAAATCAAGTCGAACTATAAAAGTTTTCAAACATTAAAACTAAAATGTTTGGGTTGTGTCAAATAATGCATAGGTATTTATGGTGGATAAACCACACTTTTATAAAATATTTAAATACTCTAAAATGATTTAAACAGTAGCAAAGACAATTATTTAAACGCTTTGAAATTATTAAAACAAATCAAAACCATTTTATTTAAAGTTCCCAATTTAATGTGGTTGTGGTATAATTAGAACTACCAATTTAGGATCTATTGCTATAATTAATAAAACTAAATAAACTTAAAAGATAAGTGAAAACAGAAAAGAAATAAATAAAAGAAAAGGTAAAAAAAGGTAAAAGAGAAAACTACTAGCACTTAAGGCCCGCGGTTACAGGAGCCGGGCCAGCGTACCAACGCCCCTCATCCCCTACCTCTCTGTTCACCACACCCCGTGGACACTGGGGCTTGTCCATGGTCGGGGATCACCACGCGGCGTGCATCCAGCCCCCCCCGGCGTCCTACTTGACTCCCCTCGGTGCCCTGCGAACCCTAGCTTGCCATTCCTCCTCCCCTCGTGCCGCTTCCTTCTTCCCCGCGCACATCCAAGCCGCCGTCTCCATGACCCTCCTCGTCCATGCGGTCGAACTCCTCTCCGGCTAGAAGTGTGTCCAGGAGCTCCTCTGTGGTCGCCTTCGTCCTCTACACCGGTGCACGCGAGCTAGTACGCCCCAAACGATGACGCCCTCGTCGATCTTCTTCGACTACGGCCGCCACATGCCTCGCCTCGCTCCACGTCGTCCCGACCATCTCCGGCAACCTCAAGCATCCCTATGCAACCACAGTGAGCACCGCCACTTCCCCGCAAATTATCGAGCTCGGATTCAAGCTCGAGCGCGCTCGCCGCAACATCGTAGCCTAGTCGCCGCCGCCCATGTAGTTCGCCCCGCGCTGCTGCGCTCCGCCCCTGCCCGCGCATCACCGCGGCCCGTGCGTGCCGTGACCGCGCCCTGCCATTGCTCCCGCACACCCGCGCTGCCTTTTTGTTGCTCTGCTGCTACAGATCGCTGCCAGCCGCTCGGCCTCCTCCCGCTGATGCTTTGCTCTAATGTGCTGCTCCGGTGCCGCTGCGGCCTCTCGCTGCTTGCTGTTGTGCTGCTGGCCGCCCTCGCCTCGCTCCCGTCTCCAGCCCCCGTCGCCTCCCCCTTGTGCCCCAGTCTGCCGCGGACCGCGCTTGGCCTCCCGACCTCGCCGGCTCCGCCCTGCCGCTCTGGTCGGCCGCGCCTCCCCTGATGCTTTCGTCGCGCCTCACCCGGCCAGCCGCCGAAGTGGTCGCACCCCTCCCATGCCTCCGACTGCCGCTGCTGCGTTGGACCGCGTCGCCTACAACCGCCGCGCCCGCGGCCGCCTCGCGCGCCCCGCTCCCGCGACGTCTACCCCGGCCGCCGCCCTACGCGCTTACCGTCAGTCGCCGCCCTCCGCGCTTACCGTCGACCGCCGCACCTGCCTCCAGCCGCTGGCGTCCACGCCCATGCGCGCCACACTGACATGGCGGGGTGAGGCCCCTCCTAGTGCCACTAACAGTGGGCCCCATGGCCCCAGTTAACCGGTTAACTGTCCTAGTTGACCGGCTGACTGGGCAGTTGACCCAGGTCAACAGGGGCCCATTGGTCAGCCTCTGGTGCACCTGTGCATGCACTGCACCGGGTGTACCTAGTATTTAGTTGTTTTTAAAATAAAATAAATCCAGAAAATTAAAAAATCTTTTTAAAAAAACTTTGGAAAATCTTATAAAATAATCCATAACTCGGATGAAAATGTTTTGTGCATGAAAGTTGCTCAGAACGACGAGACGAATCCGAATATGCAGTCCGTTCATCCGCCACACATCCCTAGCATAGCGAACGTGCAACAATCCCCCTCCGGTTCGTCTATCCGAAAATGTCAAACACCGGGAATGCTTTCCCGGATGTTTTCCCCCTTCGCCAGTAGCACCTACTACTACGTCAGGTCACATCTAGCACCATGTATTGCCATGTTATTCTTTGTGATACTTTGATTGCTCTATTATTTATTGTGTTCCCCTCCGTTACTTCTTTCCGGTAGACCCCGAGACCGCGGTTGAACCAATGATTGACTACTTCACCTTCGAGGGTCCATTTTTGTCTGCAGAGCAACCAGGCAAGCCCCCCTTTGATCAACCCGATATCGCCTATTCTTCTCTCTACTGCTTGCAATAGAGTAGTGTAGCATGTCACTGCTTTCCGTTAATCCTATTCTGATGCATAGCCTGTCTTTGCTACTATTGTTGTTACCTTTACCTGCAATCCTAAATGCTTAGTATAGGATGCTAGTATTCCATCAGTGGCCCTACATTCTTGTTCGTCTGCTATGCTATATTATCGGGCCATGGTCACTTCGGGAGGTGATCACGGGTATATGCATACTACACTATTATACATGATACATGGTGGTGACTAAAGTCGGGTCGACTCGTAGAGTACCCGCAAGTGATTCCAATGTGGGGGGCTAAAAGGATAGGTGGTTCCATCCCAGTAGTGGTGGGCCTGGGTTTCTGACGGCCCCCGACTGTTACTTTGTGGTGGAGCGACAGGACAGGTTGAGACCACCTAGGAGAGAGGTGGGCCCGGCCCTGGTTGGCGTCCGCGGTTACATCAGTTAACACGCTTAATGAGATCTTGGTATTTTATCTTAGTCTAGCCACTTGCCTATATGCACTAACCAACTACGCAGGAACAGTTATGGGCACTCGACGTCGTGGTATCAGCCGAAGCCTTCGTGACGTCAGCGACTGAGTGGCGCGCGCCGGGCTGGACCACGTAACGCAACTTCCTTTGTAATGGAGGTTGCTAGGTCTGCTCACCGGCCGCGTATGCAACGTGCAGGTGTGCAGTGGGCGATGGGCCCAGACCCATGCGCGCATAGGATTTAGACCGGCGTGCTGACCTCTCTGTTGTGCCTAGGTGGGGCTGCAACGTGTTGATCTTCCGAGGCCGGGCATGACCCAGGAAAGTGTGTCCGGCCAATGGGGATCGAGCGTGTTGGGAAATGTGGTGCACCCCTGCAGGGAAGTTTATCTATTCAAATAGTCGTGTCCCTCGGTAAAAGGACAACCCGAAGTTGTACCTTGACCTTATGATAACTAGAACCGGATACTTAATAAAACACACCCTTCCAAGTGCCAGATACAACCCGGTGATCGCTCTCTCATAGGGCGACGAGGGGAGGATCGCCGGGCAGGATTATGCTATACGATGATACTTGGTGAACTTACCATCTACTCTCTTCTATATGCTTCAAGATGGAGGCTGCCAGAAGCGTAGTCTTCGATAGGACTAGCTATCCCCCTTTTACTCTGGCATTCTACAGTTCAGTCCACAGATACTACCCATTTCATTGATACCAATGCATATGTAATGTAGATCCTTCTTGCGAGTACTTTGGATGAGTACTCACGGTTGCTTTGCTACTTCTTTTACCCCTTTCCCGGTTATTGCGATCATATGATGGATTCCAGGAGCCAGAGGATCCCGAGGATGATTCTACATGGAGTTCGGCTTCGAGGAGTAGTTAGAAGGTCCCAGGTAGGAGGCCTCTCCTTTTTCGATCGTTGCTACTTTTGTGCTAGCCTTCTTAAGGCAAACTTGTTTAACTTATGTCTGTACTCAGATTTTGTTGCTTCCGCTGACTCGTTTGTTTTCGAGCTGATGTATTCGAGCCCTCGAGGCCCCTAGCTTGTAATATAAAGCTTGTATTATTTTAATTTGTGTCTAGAGTTGTGTTGTGATATCTTCCCGTGATACCCTGATCTTGATCGTACACATTTGTGTGTATGATTAGTGTACGGTCAAATCGGGGGCGTCACAACAATAGGTGCAGAAATCAAGGCTTTCTTAAGTATTTCAAATGCTTCTACACAATCATCATCAAAAACAAAAGGAACATCTTTTTGTAAGACATTAGTCAGAGGCCGAGAAATTTTAGAAAAGTCCTTAATGAACCTCCTATAAAAACCGGCATGACCAAGGAAACTTCTTATACCTTTAATGTCCTTAGGACACGGCATCTTTTCAATAACATCAACTTTAGCTTTATAAACTTCAATACCTCTTTCAGAAATTTTATGCCCCAAGACAATACCTTCATTAACCATAAAGTGACACGATGATGGAGATCATGGTGTCATGCCGGTGACAATGATGATCATGGTGCCCCGAAGATGGAGATCAAAAGGAGCAAAATGATATTGGCCATATCATGTCACTATTTGATTGCATGTGATGTTTATCATGTTTTACATCTTATTTGCTTAGAATGACAGTAGCATAAATAAGATGATCCCTCGCAATAATTTCAAGAAAGTGTTCCCCCTAACTGTGCACCGTTGCTAAGGTCCGTTGTTCCGAAGCACCACGTGATGATCGGGTGTGATAGGTTCTAACGTTCGCATACAATGGGTGTAAGCCAGATTTACACACGCAATACACTTAGGTTGACTTGACGAGCCTAGCATGTACAGACATGGCCTTGGAACACGGAAGACCGAAAGGTCGAACATGAGTCGTATAGAAGATACGATCAACATGAAAATTCACCGATGATGACTAGTCCGTCTCACGTGATGATCGGACACGGCCTAGTTGACTCGGATCATGTATCACTTAGATGACGGGAGGGATGTCTATCTGAGTGGGAGTTCATTTAATAATTTGATTAGATGAACTTAATTATCATGAACATAGTCTAAAAATCTTTGCAATATGTCTTGTAGATCAAATGGCCCACGCTAATGTTGCCCTCAACTTCAACGTGTTCCTAGAGAAAACCAAGCTGAAAGACGATGGCAGCAACTACACGGACTGGGTCCGTAACCCGAGGATTATCCTCATAGCTTCCAGGAAAGCATATGTCCTTGATGCACCGCTAGATGAAGCACATGTTTTCCCTGCAGAATAAGACATTATGAACGCTTGGCATATGCGTAGTGATGATTACTCCCTGGTTCAGTGCGGCATGCTTTACAGCTTAGAACCGGGGCTCCAAAAGCGTTTTGAGCAACACGGAGCATATGAGATGTTCCAAAAGCTGAAAATGGTTTTCCAAGCTCATGCCCGGGTCGAGAGATATGAAGTCTCCGACAAGTTCTACAGATGTAAGATGGAGGAGAATAGTTCTGTCAGCGAGCACATACTCAAAATGTCTGGGTTGCACAACCACTTGTCTCAGCTGGGAGTTAATCTCCCGGATGATGCGGTCGTTGACAGAATCCTTCAGTCGCTCCCACCTAGCTACAAGAGCTTTGTGATGAACTTCAATATGCAGGGGATGGAAAAGACCATTCCTGAGGTATATTCAATGCTGAACAATGTGGAAATCAAAAAGGAACATCAAGTGTTGATGGTGAATAAAACCACTAAGTTCAAGAAAGGCAAGGGTAAAAAGAACTTCAAGAAGGACGACAAGGGAGTTGCCACGCCCGGTAAGCAAGCTGCCGGGAAGAAGCCAAAGAATGGACCTAAGCCTGAGACTGAGTGCTTTTATTGCAAGGGAAATGGTCACTGGAAGCGGAACTGCCCCAAGTACTTAGCGGATAAGAAGGCCGGCAATACCAAAGGTATATGTGATATACATGTTATTGATGTGTACCTAACCAGCGCTCATAGTAGCTCCTAGGTATTTGATACCGGTGCAGTTGTTCATATTTGTAACTCAAAACAGGAACTGCGGAATAAACGGAGACTGGCGAAGGACGAGGTGACGATGCGCGTCGAGAATGGTTCCAAGGTCAATGTGATCGCCGTCGGCACGCTACCTCTACATTTACCTACGGGATTAGTTTTAAACCTCAATAATTGTTATTTAGTACCAACTTTGAGCATGAACATTGTATCTGGATCTCATTTAATGCGAGATGGCTACTCATTTAAATCTGAGAATAATGGTTGTTCTATTTATATGAGAGACATGTTTTATGGTCATGCCCCGCTGGTCAATGGTTTATTCTTATTTAATCTCGAACATGATGTTACACATATTCATAGTGTGAATGCCAAAAGATGTAAGGTTGATAATGATAGTCCCACATACTTGTGGCACTGCCGCCTTGGTCACATTAGTGTCAAACGCATGAAGAAATTCCATGCAGATGGACTTTTGGAGTCTCTTGATTGTGAATCATTTGACACGTGCGAACCATGCCTCATGGGCAAAATGACCAAGACTCCGTTCTCCGGAACAATGGAGTGAGCAACCAACTTATTGGAAATCATACATACTGATGTGTGCGGTCCAATGAGCGTTGAGGCTCGCGGTGGCTATTGTTATGTCCTCACCCTCACTAATGACTTAAGTAGATATGGGTATGTCTACTTAATGAAACACAAGTCTGAGACCTTTGAAAAGTTCAAGGAATTTCAGAGTGAGGTTGAGAATCAACGTGACAGGAAAATCAAGTTCTTACGATCAGACTGTGGGGGAGAATATTTGAGTCACGAATTTGGCACACACTTAAGGAAATGTGGAATAGTTTCACAACTCATGCCGCCTGGAACACCACAGTGTAATGGTGTGTCCGAACGTCGTAATCGCACCCTATTGGATATGGTACGATCTATGATGTCTCTTACCGATCTACCGCTATCATTTTGGGGTTATGCTATAGAGACTGCCGCATTCACTTTAAATAGGGTTCGTCGAAATCCGTTGAGACGACACCGTATGAATTGTGGTTTGGCAAGAAACCTAAGCTGTCGTTTCTGAAAGTTTGGGGATGCGATGCTTATGTCAAGAAATTTCAACCTGAAAAGCTCGAACCCAAATCGGAAAAATGCGTCTTCATAGGATACCCTAAAGAAACTATTGGGTATACCTTCTACCTCAGATCCGAAGGCAAGACCTTTGTTGCCAAGAATGGATCCTTTCTAGAGAAAGAGTTTCTCTCAAAAGAAGTAAGTGGGAGGAAAGTAGAACTTGATGAAGTATTGCCTCTTGAACCGGAGAGTGGCGCAGCTCAAGAAAATGTTCCTGAGGTGCCTGCACCGACTAGGGAGGAAGTTAATGATGATGATCATGAAACTTCAGATCAAGTTGCTACTGAACTTCGAAGGTCCACAAGGACACGTTCCGCACCAGAGTGGTATGGCAACCCTGTCCTGGAAATCATGTTGTTAGACAATGGTGAACCTTCGAACTATGAAGAAGCGATGGCGGGCCCAGATTTCGACAAATGGCTGGAAGCCATGAAATCCGAGATAGGATCCATGTATGAAAACGAAGTATGGACTTTGACTGACTTGCCCGATGATCGGCGAGCCATAGAAAATAAATGGATCTTTAAGAAGAAGACATATGCGGATGGTAATGTGACCATCTATAAGGCTCGGCTTGTCGCTAAGGGTTATCGACAAGTTCAAGGGGTTGACTACGATGAGACTTTCTCACCCGTAGCGAAGTTGAAGTCCGTCCGAATCATGTTAGCAATTGCCGCATTCTATGATTATGAGATATGGCAAATGGACGTCAAAACGGCATTCCTTAATGGTTTCCTTAAGGAAGAATTGTATATGATGCAGCCGGAAGGTTTTGTCGATCCTAAGAATGCTGACAAGGTGTGCAAGCTCCAACGCTCAATCTATGGGCTGGTGCAAGCATCTCGGAGTTGGAACATTCGATTTGATGAGATGATCAAAGCGTTTGGGTTTACGCAGACTTATGGAGAAGCATGTGTTTACAAGAAAGTGAGTAGGAGCTCTGTAGCATTTCTCATATTATATGTGGATGACATACTATTGATGGGAAATGATATAGAATTCTTGGAAAGCATAAAGGCCTACTTGAACAAGTGTTTTTCAATGAAGGACCTTGGAGAAGCTGCTTATATATTAGGCATCAAGATCTATAGAGATAGATCGAGACGCCTCATTGATCTTTCACAAAGTACGTACCTTGACAAGATATTGAAGAAGTTCAATATGGATCAGTCCAAGAAGGGGTTCTTGCCTGTATTGCAAGGTATGAGATTGAGCACGACTCAATGCCCGACCACGGTAGAAGATAGAGAAAAGATGAGTGTCGTCCCCTATGCCTTGGCCATAGGGTCTATCATGTATGCCATGCTGTGTACCAGACCTGATGTAAACCTTGCCGTAAGTTTGGTAGGAAGGTACCAAAGTAATCCCGGCATGGAACACTAGGCAGCGGTCAAGAATATCCTGAAGTACCTGAAAAGGACCAAGGATATGTTTCTCGTCTATGGAGGTGACGAAGAGCTCGTCGTAAAGGGTTACGTCGATGCTAGCTTCGACACAGATCTGGATGACTCTAAGTCACAAACCGGATACGTGTATATTTTGAATGGTGGGGCAGTCAGCTGGTGTAGTTGCAAGCAAAGCGTCGTGGCGAGATCTACATGTGAAGCGGAGTACATGGCAGCCTCGGAGGCAGCACAAGAAGCAATCTGGGTGAAGGAGTTCATTACCGACCTAGGAGTTATTCCCAATGCGTCGGGCCCGATGACTCTCTTCTGTGACAACACTGGAGCTATTGCCCTTGGCAAGGAGCCCAGGTTTCATAGGAAGACCAGGCATATCAAGCGTCGCTTCAACTCCATTCGTGAAAATGTTCAAAATGGAGACATAGATATTTGTAAAGTGCATACAGACCTGAATGCCGCAGATCCGTTGACTAAACCTCTTCCTCGAGCAAAACATGATCAACACCAGAACTCTATGGGTGTTCGATTCATCACAATGTAACTAGATTATTGACTCTAGTGCAAGTGGGAGACTGTTGGAAATATGCCCAAGAGGCAATAATAAAATGGTTATTACTATATTTCCTTGTTCATGATAATTGTCTATTGTTCATGCTATAATTGTGTTATCCGGAAATCGTAATACATGTGTGAATACATAGACCACAACATGTCCCTAATGAGCCTCTAGTTGACTAGCTCGTTGATCAACATATAGTCATGGTTTCCTGACTATGGACATTAGATGTCATTGATAACGGGATCACATCATTAGGAGAATGATGTGATGGACAAGACCCAATCTTAAGCATAGCACAAGATCGTGTAGTTCGTCTACTAGAGCTTTTCTAATGTCAAGTATCCTGTCCTTAGACCATGAGATTGTACAACTCCCGGATACTGTAGGAATACTTTGGGTGTGCCAAACGTCACAACATAACTGGGTGACTATAAAGGTGCACTACGGGTATCTCCGAAAGTGTCTGTTGGGTTGGCACGAATCGATACTGGGATTTGTCACTCCGCATGACGGAGAGGTATCTTTGGGCTCACTCGGTAAGACATCATCGTAATGAGCTCAATGTGACTAAGGGTTGGTCACGGGATGATGTGTTGCGGAACGAGTAAAGTGACTTGCCGGTAACGAGATTGAACGAGGTATTGGGATACCGACGATCGAATCTCGGGCAAGTAACGTACCGATTGACAAAGGGAATTGAATACGGGATTGATTGAATCCTTGACATCGTGGTTCATTCGATGAGATCATCGTGGAACATGTGGGAGCCAACATGGATATCCAGATCCAGCTATTGGTTATTGGCCGGAGAGTTGTCTCGGTCATGTCTGCATGGTTCCCGAACCCGTAGGGTCTACACACTTAAGGTTCGGTGACGCTAGGGTTGTAGAGATATTAGTATGCGGTAACCCGAAAGTTGTTCGGAGTCCCGAATGAGATCCCGGACGTCACGAGGAGTTCCAGAATGGTCCGGAGGTAAAGATTTGTATATAGGAAGTCCAGTTTCAGCCACCGGGAAAGTTTCGGGGGTCACCGGTATTGTACCGGGACCACCGGAAGGGTTCCGGGGGTCCACCGGGTGGGGCCACCTATACCGGAGGGCCCCATGGGCTGAAGTGGGAAGGGAACCAGCCCCTGGTGGGTTGGTGCGCCCCCCTTGGGCCTCCCTTGCGCCTAGGGTTGGAAACCCTAAGGGGGTGGGGGTGCCTCCACCTGGCTTGGGGGCCAAGCCACCCCCTAGGCCGCCCCCCCATTAGATGAGATCTCTAGGGGCCGGCGCCCCCAGGCCCCCTATATATAGTGGAGGGGGAGGGAGGGCAGCCGCACCCAAGTCCCTGGCGCCTCCCTCCCTCCCGTGACACCTCTTGCTCCCCGCTTGCGCTTGGCGAAGCCCTGCCGGGATCCCGCTACTTCCACCACCATGCCGTCGTGCTGCTGGATCTCCATCAGCCTCTCCTTCCCTTGCTGGATCAAGAAGGAGGAGACATCTCTCCCAACCGTACGTGTGTTGAACGCGGAGGTGCCGTCCGTTCGGCGCTCGGTCATCGGTGATTTGGATCACGACGAGTACGACTCCATCAACCCCGTTCTCTGAAATGCTTCCGCTTGCGATCTACAAGGGTATGTAGATGCACTCCTCTCCCTGTCGTTGCTAGATGACTCCATAGATTGATCTTGGTGATGTGTAGAAAATTTTAAATTTGTGCTACGATCCCAACACTGCCCTCCAACGCAACCATGTAGCGACGGACGTGCTCGTCCTCCTTGCTGACACGGTGACATATCACCTTCGCGGGGTCCTCAAGCCTCCGCACCATCACTGGCCCATGCGACCGCCACCAAAAAAGGTTCGGGTCAACGACGGGCTGGCTCCTCACCAAGCTGTGCCCCCGGAAGGTAGCACCTCCGAGTACCAGCCCGACGGAGCCCAGTCCCGGACATGGCCCCTCTGATCAAGCAGGCATCATCGACGTCGATGCGGGATAATTGCTTTAACTAAAAAAATAACAACAAATGTGACATGTTCAAAATATGACATGTCCACTTCAAAACGAATCAACCTAGAATTCTGTTAATACACCTAAAAATAAACTAGTTCTATTAATTTTCTTCTAAAAATAAACTAGTTCTATAGTAAAATTTTAATTAGACTAGTTCTATTAATTCAACTAGTTCAACCAAGCACTTACTATAAATAAAAATAAACTAGTTCTTACTAAAAATAAACTAGTTCAACTAGTTCTATTAATTTTCTTACTAATTCTATTAAACACTTACTAAAAATAGTAAAAAACTACATTATACAATAGTAAAAAACTACAGTAAAAAACAAGAAAAATAGAGATGGAGGGAGGAGGGGCTGGGAGGAGGGAGGAGAGAGGAGGAGGGCGGTGGGATTGGAGGAGGGAGGAGGGGGTGGGAGGGGTGGGAGGAGGGAGGAGAGAGGAGGGGGAGGGGCGGTGGGAGGAGGGTTACCGACGAAGGAGGGAGGAGGGGCGGCCGGAGGAGGAGAGAGGAGGGGGCGGCCAAAGGAGGAGGGAGGAGGGCGTGGTGGGAGGAGGAGGGATGGAGGGAGTACCTCGGTGGAGGAGGAGCAGCGCGACGGCGGCGGACGGCAGGGCATGCGGGGGAAGAGTGACTGAGAGGAAGAGTGAGGGGGTCAGCCGCGTGGGGACGGTAAGGTAGGGTTAGTAGTAGCGCGGGTTCGAGAAAAGCGCTACTGCTACGGAGCATAGCAGTAGCGCTGGGTACGATATGCGCTGCTGCTAAGTGGGGCTGTCCTATGCGCCCAGTTCAAGTTTAGCAGCAACGCGTTTTGCCAGTACGCGCTATTGCTAAAGTGATAGCAATAGCGCCATTTTCTTACACGCGCTACTACTAAGTAGCAATAGCGCCTCATTTTGTCCAATGCTATTGCTAAGATGCTGTGTATAAGGTTTTCCCTAGTAGTGGGAGGTGCCAGGAAAGGTGAGGAGCCAGGCGCAGGTGGCGAGGCAAACAGTCCAGCACCTAGGGAGCAATCAAACCAGAGGCTTGACGCACTCCCGACGAGAAGACTTGATAGGAACGACGAGATCATCGGGGAAGTGGAGGAAGAGACCGCAATGACCATGAGGGATGCAGCGACAATAGTTGTAGTGGCGACGATGGCCATAGTGGCGGCGGCGGCTGTGCTTGAAGAGGCGGAAGAAGTGGTCATCGAGACCTATTTTGATACCATGTAAACAAACAAGTTTTGGGGGAACTAGCACAACCCTAAATGGGTGGATTATTTCTCTTTTTTAACAAAAGAAGGCTTTATTTAGGATCAGGTACATTTTACAGAAAGGAGCATGAATGGAGCTATGCTAGAAGCAGAAAGTATGTCCTTGCCAGGACATTGACCTTGACCTACTTGTGTACATAAGCAACAGATAGCTAAGGACCTTGTCTGAATACGAAGAGCTAACTAAGCTTGATGATCAACTTTTACATTCTTGCTCCCGCTGATGTGAGTGATCTTGTTACAGTTGAAAGAACAAGAGGCTGGGATCTCTGCAAGGAGAGGTATGTTCTCCCAACATACCGGAGCAGCAAACACTGTTGATGACCTTGCTGCCGAAGCTAACACCGAGCAGTCCGTGTAAAAGTGAGGGTTTTGAACCTGCAGAAGATCTGCTAACTTTGTAGCTAGGAGCAGCCCATAAGTTTCAGCCTGGAGTGCAGATGAAGCTGGAGGCGAAAGCGCAGAGACGTGCAGTTGTTGGAGGTGCAGATTGTCTTGCATGGTTATGATTACTCTTAAGCCAGCATGGCCCAACTCTGAATCTGTACGTCTCTCCCAAGCAGCGTCGCAAAAGATGACATTCCCTGCAAGATTATTAGAGTCATGTGTATGTATGGTTGTTGGAGAAACTTGCAATTGCTCCTGAGCTTGATCGCTTTCTTGCTGCTGAGTGGAGTTCTTATCTTCTAATTTGGTTGCTTCAGTTGTTACATTTGATGCTACATACAACTGGGAAGGCTTACATAATTTTCTGCAAAATAGACAGTCATTCCGAGCTTTTCAAAGACACCAGAGAAAAGTATAGAGAGTAGTCGAGTTTATTTGTGGATGTTAAGATGTAACCAAAGCACGAATTATATCAGGAATAGAATGATAATGTTCAACCAGAGATTCCGTTTAATAAACTAAGGATCGCAAAACCATGCAGCTTTAGAAAAAGGGCAAAGAAACAATATGTGCATTTCATCTTCTAGTTGGCCACATCTAGAGCAGTTTTCATTGATATGTTTGGAGTACCTACCTACCCTCTTATCCGTAGGAAGCACTTTTATAAGAAGCATCCAAGCGAATGTTTGAACTCTTAGTGCCATTTGCTTATCCTCCCACGTCTGATTAAGAAGGAAAATGACCCCCATAGGAACAATTTTGGGCCTTTGCCTTGGTGGAAGCTGAAGATTGTTGAAGCAGTGCTTGTAAGCACTTTTGGAAGAGAATTCACCTATAGGAGTTAGTTTCCAAACAAAAATATCTTTACCATTTACATTAATGATAGGAGTTTGTAGAATGGTATTAGCCATTTCAGGAGTAAAAAGAGAGTTAATTAAGTATGTATCCCAATTCTTTTGACCTGGGATCCAAAGATCTTTAACTTGAGCTGGATAATAAAAAGTTGCTATTAAATGGTAAGATGATCGTAAACAGTTTCCCAACCCACATACAATACATGTACAATACACAGGGAAATCAAAATCTAGACATAGTCTAATATAGCCAAAAACCAATGTCAATAAGTTACCTAAATGATTACGTCCACACGTGTGGCACTTATCAACATGGCCTAAACGCAGTCAATGTCGTTCGATTCATTTTCAAGAATATTGAAGCAGTTGCCATCTAGGTTGAGAGCCACATAAGCACCTAGCGTCGTGTGGGCGTTATCATTTAGTGCCACATGTCTGGGCGCTCCTCGTCCGAACGGACACACGATGCTTGCCCAAACGTGTGGGCACGGTGATAGATGGCAACTACAGTTATGCATATGTGTCAACTAGTTAATCACACACAACAACTATGATTGACCATACATGACAACTATGGTTTAACTACTCGTGACAACTCCAATTAGTTACACACGATGCATATGTGTCAACTAGTTAATCACAACAAATATGGTTGACCATACATGGTAACTATGGTTTAACCACACATGACATCTTCAATTAGTTACACATGACAACTATATTTAATGATACATGACAATTATAGTTAATTACACATGATAACTAAAGTTGATTACACACGTGTTTGGGCTCACGGGGTGGGGTGAACAGTTATGACATATGATTGTGTGGGCCGTCCTAGTTGCGCTCGAACGTGTTGACATTTTTAATGTTCGTTCCCACAGGGTCGTGTGGACTGACTACTGGATACTTTTTTTTAGAACGACTGACTCCTGGATACGATCGGGTGTTTATTATGCCACACGGGTTACAGTTATGACGTCCATAGGTTAACGCCCCCCTCCCCCCACAAAAAAAAGGGTTTCATCTCTTCAAGCAGGGCAGGCCGAGCCACAGGTTCCTCCGCACCCTCGGCCTTCCCTCCCCTCACCAGTTTCCAGCCGCGAGCGAACCCGACGCGAGTGCGGTTCGAGGGAGAGAGAAGAGGGGACTAGCACCATGGCCGCCAGGCTGCTGCTCCTCTCCTTCGATTGCCCGGCCGTCGCTGGCGGGCGGCGGTCTCGTCTGTCTGCAGTGCCACGGATGTCTTCCGGTGCTCCCCTCGTGCGGCCCCCAGCCTCATCCGTCGGCGCGTTCGCGGTCACCGCCGCTAGAGGCAACCTGCCGCACCACACCTCCGTGGTTGTGGTGAGCCCAGCTCCGTTCCTTGCTTCTTGTGTTTACTGTTTTTCCGTATTTGCAATTGGATGCTGATAGTTGCCAGAAGCGGTGATTCGGGGTTTATACGATCCTATGTTAGATCAGACGGGTGGATGCGGCATATTTGGATTATAGGTTCCAACTGATGTCGTTGCTATTGTATCATTTTAGCTGCCCGCAAAGATCTTTGTATGTGCCTGAGCTAATTAAAGTTGTTCTGCAGGATAACCTGGGAGTATGTGGACAATTTTTTTTATCTCGGCTGAACCGTGTCTCTCATTACTTCTGTAGGACGGAGTTTATGCATATGCATGTCTGATTACTGTTGGACCTTTGAACCTGAGCATTGATAGTTGTGGATGACACTAGGAGAGTTGGGACAATTTTCGTTGGTTTATTTCTCACACAATGCCATGCCAACCTGAGGGGTTGGGGATACATACTTATAGGCTGCTAGCCAGCCAAGCATATGCTGAGATGCTACTAAGATGCCAGTCTAAGATGCTAGTCTAAGATGCTGGTCTAAGATGCTATCCTAACTGCCAGTCCTTGATGGTCAGGAACTCTATCCTAACTGCCACAAGGACCATGTGCTGCAGCCCCACAAAGGCCCTAGTACACAGACTTATCCAACATTCTCCCCCTAAGTCTTGTACGTCGTCTTGTGGGAGTGTTGAATCATCCCGATCCTGGAGCAAAGCTCGAGGAACTTGACCCTCCCAAGAGGCTTGGTGAGCAGGTCTGCGAGCTGATCCTTGGTGTTGATGTAGCTCGCCTCGATGCTCCCTTCTTCCACACAACTGCGGATGAAGTGATACCTCAGCCGGATGTGCTTGCTCCGTTCGTGGAACACGGGGTTCTTTGCCAGGGCCAGGGCGGACTTGCTGTCCACCAGGAGCTGCACCGTTCTGGTGTCTTGAACGAGAAGATCACCAAGCAGTCGAGCGAGCCAAAGCGCCTGAGTGCAGGCGGTGGAGGCCGCTATGTACTCAGCCTCACAGCTGGACAGGGCCACCACCTGCTGCTTGACTGATTGCCAGCTCACGAGACACTTGCCGAGGAAGAGAAGGATCCCGCTCGTGCTCTTGCTGGTGTCGATGTCGCCGGCGTGGTCGCTGTCGCTGTACCCGACGAAGTGTGCTGCCCCCGGACACCTAGGGTAGTGGAGGCCGTGGTCGAGGGTCCCTGCTATGTAGCGGATGATCCTCTTCACTGCCTGCTGGTGTTCCGACGTCGGTCGCTCCATGAACCGACTGACATAGCCGACGGAGAATGCTAGGTCCGGCCGTGTGTGGGTGAGCGAAGGCTCCCCACAAGGCATCGGTACTACGTAGCATCCACTTCCTCTGTTGTGCTGTCGCGGCTCAGTTTCAGCCTCTCCTCCATCGGAGTGAGAGCTGGATGGCAGCCGGTGAGCCCAGCTAGCTCAACGATGCGCTTGGCGTAGGCGGACTGTCGAAGCGCGATCCCGGAGTGATCTTGGTGCACCTCAATCCCTAAATAGAAGGAGAGGAGCCCCAGATCACTCATCTGGAAGGTGGCCTTCATGTCTTCCTTGAATGCCGCTACCTCTGCATCTTTGGTGCCGGTGATCACCAAGTCGTCAACATAGACGCCCACCAGCAGGGCATTTCCTCCACTGCCCCGTCGGTAGACAGCGGCCTCATGCGGGCTTTGCTCGAAGCCCATCTTCTTTAGCGTGGAGTCCAGCTTGGCGTTTCACGCCCTAGGTGCCTGCCGTAGGCCATAGAGGGCCTTGCGCAGGCGGAGTACCTTACCCTCCTGGCCGGGAATCGCAAAACCCGGTGGCTGATGCACGTAGACTTCCTCCTTCAAGTCACCGTTGAGGAATGCCGACTTGACATCCATGTGATGGACACGCCAGCCCTCCTGGGCAGCCAGCGCAAGGAGGAGTCGCACAGACTCCATTCGTGCCACGGGAGCGAAGGCGTCGTCGAAATCGACTCCTTCCTGCTGCAAGAAGCCTCGGGCCACCAGACGAGCCTTGTGCTTGATGATGGCGCCGGCTCCATCCCTCTTCAGCTTGAACACCCACTTAAGGGTGATTGCGCGGTGACCACGGGGGAGGTCAGCGAGCTCCTAGGTGCGGTTTTGCTCGACCGCATCCATCTCCAACTGCATCGCGGCGCGCCATGCCGCATCTCTCTCGGCCTCTGCAAAGGACCGTGGTTCGCCGTCCTCACACGCGAGTTGTAGCTGCGCCTCCAGGTCACGTGGCATCAGTCCCGGCACCGGCTGGTCGCCGAGTAGATCATCCATCGTGCGATACCGCAGCTGTTCGCCTCCATACCACGCGTCAACCCGCTCCTCGTCGTGAGTGAGCGGGGAAGCGAACTTCATCGGGTTGTGCTCTGCGTGAGTTGGTGCTGATGAAGACGAACCCGGAGTGGTGACTGCCGGGGCTGGAGTATGCGGCGTCGCCAGTTGTGGTGTCGTCGGCGTAGCGGGCACCGGAGTCGATGTAGTTTTGGGGGCCGGGGTAGACGTGCCCGGCGGAGAGGAGCTGCTTGCTCCCCCGGCTTCCTTGAAGTGAGCGTACTCGACAATGAAGTCGTCATACATCGGCGTCGCGCCGTCGTCCACCGCCTTGTCCCATTGCCACCCTCGCCCTTCATTGAACACAACGTCTCGTGCCGTGCGCACACGCTGTGTCTTTGGGTCGAGGATGCGGTAGGCCTTTGAGCCCTCCGCATAGCCGATGAAGACTCTCGGAGTGCTCCTGTGGTCGAGCTTGCCGATGTGGCCAAGCTCCTTAGCGAACGCAAGACAGCCAAAGACCCGCAAATGGGAAACCGCCGGCTTCCGCCCATGCCAGGCCTCATACGGTGTCCTGCCGTCGAGTGCCTTAGTAGGCGAGCGGTTGAGGATGTAGACGGCCGTCAGCACCGTCTCTCCCCAGAAAACAGCCGGCATCCCTCGCTGCTTGAGGAGAGCCCGAGCCATCCCCACAACCGTCTGGTTGCGCCGCTCGACGACTCCGTTTTGCTGCGGGCTGTACGGCGCGGAGTAGTGGCGCTGGATGCCCTCATCGGCGCAGTACGACGCGAATTCAGCCGCCGTGAATTCGCCGCCGTTGTCAGTGCGCAACACGCGCAATTTGCGGCCGCTCTCCGCCTCCACACCAGCCTGCGCGCGCCTGATGGCGTCCGCCGCTTCTCCCTTGCTGCCGAGAATCATCACCCACATGTAACGAGAGAGATCGTCGACGAGCAGCAGGAAGTAGCGTCGACCTCCTGGTGTGGCTGGCGTCACCGGGCCGCACAAGTCTCCGTGCACGAGCTCCAGCTTCTCCTTGGCCCGAAAACTCGCTTGTTGGGGAAAGGGGAGTCGTCTCTGCTTCGTCAGTACGCAGATGTCGCAGAACTGCTCCACATGGTTGAGGCATGGCAGGCCTCGTACCATCTCCTTGGCACTTAGACGCTTCAGGGCCTCAAAGTGAAGATGCCCAAAGCACTCATGCCATTGCCACGCCTCGTCGTCCCGACGGACAGCGAGACAGACCGGTTGTGCCACCTGCACATCAAGGACGTAGAGTCGATTTCCACCTCTGGGTACCTTGGCGAGAAGGCGACCCTGGCGATCCCAGATGCGTAGGACCCCATGCTCAATCAGCACGCGTGAGTCGTTCTCATCCAGCTGTCCCAAGCTGATGATGGAGTTCCTTAGCGCGGGGATGTAGTAGACACCGGTGAGCAGCCGGTGCTCTCCTGTCTTGGTGGTGAAGATGACGGAGCCGACGCCCTTAATTTCCACAGCGGAGGCATCCCCAAACTTGACGGAGCCTCGCGCATCGGAATCGAGCTCGGCGAAGAATTCCCTTCGACCGGTCATGTGGTGGGTGGCGCCGGTGTCGAGGCACCACCCCGTAGTCTTGTCCTTCCCGGAGGCATCGCCGAGAAGAGCGTGTGCCTTTGGCTCGTCGAGGTGGATGAGAGCTTTTGCGACTGGTGTCGCTGAAGATAGCTCAATGCTTGCATGCGCCATGAACAGAGCCGTCTCCTCCTCCTTCGCCTGTGCGACGTGAGCCTGGCCTTGTCGTGGTTGCCGACACTCATTGGCCCAATGGCCAAACTGGCCACAGTTGTGGCAGCTGTTGTCTTGTGCCGGCTTGGGCTTGCCAGCGGCGCCGTCCTTGGCGCCTCCGCGGGCGTCCCCTTCGGCACGTCCTTGTGCCCTGCCCGGGGGGCCTCTTCGCGTCTTACGCTGCTTGCCACGCTTGCGGCCGCCCGTCGTGGAAGAAGGCTCCCCCTTCTTCCTGTCACCAAGGCTGGCATCCCACGGCTCCTGAGTTAGGAGCAGCTTCCTGCCGGTGGTGATGGGCCCCGAGGAAGGCTGTGGCTCGTCGGTGTCGACGACCTTGAGGCGACCTATCGCCTCCTCGATTGTCATCGTGGAGAGGTCCAGCAAGGACTCGATCGACCGAGCCATCTGCTTGTACTTCTTGGGGATGCACCGAAAGAGCTTCTCGACAGCTCTCTCCTCGGTGTAGGTGGCATCACCAAACTTCACCAACTTCTGCAGCAGAGTGTTGAGACGGAGAGCAAAGTCATCAACGTCCTCACCTGGCTTGGAAGCCAGGCTCTCCCACTCCTTACGAAGTGCCTGCAGAGTGGACTTGCGAGCACGGTCGCTGCCGATGCGTGCCGCGGCGATGGCGTCCCAAGCTTCCTTGGCAGTCCGCTTGCTGGAAAGCGAGAACTGCATCTCGGGCGGGACTGTGGCGATGAGGGCGTCCAGCGCCCGTCGGTCCTCTTGGTGGTCGACGTTGCTGTCCTGGACTGCCTCCCACATGCGCCGCACCTGGAGCCTGACCTTCATGATCCCGGCCCACTCGACGTAGTTGGTTTTAGTGAGGGTAGGCCACCCAGCACTGGGACCAACATCCCTGACCACAGTTCGGACCTCGTAGAGGCCGCGGTCCTGGTCGTTGCAGCCGCCGTCGCGGTGCACACCTCCACCTGGAGCGCGGGCGTGCTCGGCTGCCCACTGCGCCGTCCGCTCTTGCGCCACTTTGGCGCGGTCTGCGTCAGCACCGTCGTCCGCAGGCGTGGAGCTGTTGGAGCTGCCGGAGCCGCCGCGGAGTGCTTTGGCATCTGCCGTAGCCTCACGTGCTGCGTCCGCTGCTGCTGCTGCTTCTACCTCCGCCCTGGCTGCTTCTACCTCCGCTTTGGCTGCTGCCAACTCCGCTGCAGCCAGCCTCGACACCCTTGCTGCCGCAGCAGCTGCTGCTACAGCTGCTCGCTCACGCTCCTCTGCCACGGCGCGCTCGGCCTCCTGCCGGCGCCGCATGCTCGAGGTAGCCGTGTGCTGAGAGCGACCTGCAGACATGGCTCGCTGCAGGGGGGCTGTTGCGTGAAGAGGAGGCTGTTGAAGACGAACTGCTGCTCGACAGTCCGGAGGGAGGAAAGTAACCAGAGGCAGATGGAGCAGCTGCTGCTACCGACTTGGGCTGCTCACAAGAAATGCTCAGGGTACAAGATAACTTGGCTCTGATACCACTTGTTGGACCTTTGAACCTGAGCATTGATAGTTGTGGATGACACTAGGAGAGTTGGGACAATTTTCGTTGGTTTATTTCTCACACAATGCCATGCCAACCTGAGGGGTTGGGGATACATACTTATAGGCTGCTAGCCAGCCAAGCATATGCTGAGATGCTACTAAGATGCCAGTCTAAGATGCTAGTCTAAGATGCTGGTCTAAGATGCTATCCTAACTGCCAGTGCTTGATGGTCAGGAACTCTATCCTAACTGCCACAAGGACCATGTGCTGCAGCCCTACAAAGACCCTAGTACACAGACTTATCCAACAATTACAGTGCCATTAGGGAGATGCCCATGTTCTTGCATGTCAATCTGCATAGATAGATGTATGCCAAATTTTCCATTTGATCACCTGTGTGTGCGCTGCTCTGCTTTGGTGATGAGGGCATTCATGTTTCTAGTAAAAAAGCGTGTGCGCTGCGCTGCTTTGGTGATGAGGGCATTCATGTTTCTAGTAAAAAAATGGTTAAGGAAGTAGCCTGCTAGGATCCTTGTCAACGATTATGAATGTCATTTGGGACACATATGCCACTTGAAGAATTAATGTACCGTTAGTGAAGCTCTAACATGTGGTTCTTACTTTTTAGATGTCCTTGTATCTTTCCTACCTGTGAAGATTGGAGTTGGTTGTGAGTTCACTCCTCACTCTCCATTCGTACTCACACATGGGGCAAACAAGCCTGCAAAAGTTCAATAGATGTACTACATACTCATTGGGGACCATCACTCTTGCTAAAGGAACAAATAAACAATTGCACACTTACTCATATGTAGAACCAGCTGTAAAAGGTATAAGTAAACAAATATCGTCTTACTTTAGCGTGGGACCAATCTCTTGTAGAAGGCATAAATAAACAAATACGGGATTAGCCTCGAACTCAAAACATTGCTATGAGTTTTAGCTCCTCCACTCTTACTAACCAACTCTCCGCATGCTATAGAATAGCATATAGATCAAGTAAATTTACTAATTGACTGTAAAGCAACAAATATGCGATGAAAGACGTCATTGTGCTATGCTAATGTTTATATGCTAATTGACTGTAAAGCAACAATTCGTACATTGGTAGGCTAATGAACGATCATCTTGGAAAGAAAATTATGACAATAGACAATTCATATAGATCAAACAAATTTACTTATTCAAACAAAGACGTCATTGTGCTACCCTCTTTCTTCCCAAATAGCTCTCTTCGTGTCTTATTTTTAACATATGCCCATCCTTCCGTGTCTCTGAATTTCAGTTTCATATCTTGCAACCGTCCTATGGTTGTTTCAGTCACTGCCTGCAACCCTCCTATGGTTGGGACAATTCACAGCTAAAAAAGGGCAGCCCGGTGCACGTAGCTCCCGCTTGCGCAGAGTTCGGGGAAGGGTCTGTCCACGTTGGGTCTTTTGTACACAGCTTTTCCCTACATTTCTGCAAGAGTCTGTTTCCAAGACTCGAACCCGTGACCTCATGGTCACAAGGCAACAGCTTTACCGCTGCGCCAAGGCTCCCCTTCAGACAATTCGTAGCTAACATATAGACAATTGAACTACACATTTTTAATGTTGCATACGTATAAATAGAGCCTGTAATATAATTATATAAGACACGGACCATACAAAAATAGTATGGTTCACATGATGATGGCCTCCATCAACATAGCTAACCTCACAGAAGAAGCATTAGCTATCCTACTACTACGAATATTGTTTATGGTATCTTCGTTCTCCTCCTCTTGAATGGGATCACTTGTGTTGATGCCACCCCCTGTCGTAGCACTGGAGGTAGATACTCATCAATCTGCAATCACACAACACCACCCATGTAACTAGTGCAGTTTTTCACCAACTCTCGTTAAACAAGCAAGTAGGTGTCACAATCTGCAATCTACAGCCTTTTCAACTTCCAAGTCCACAAAAGAAATACTCCAGGAATACATGTTCAGGAATACTGCAAAAAAGAAAAAGAAATGACCATCATCTCATCCCGGTGTGCAGTGGCATTGCTGGGCCGCACACGCTGGCTGGGAGGGAGGTGTTGCTCGAGGGAGGAAGGCACGGCTGGAGCCTGGAGGAACAGAGGCGCTGCTGGGCTGGGGAGGTTCTGGCCAGCAGGGCCGGCAGAAGTGGCGGCGGATGCTAGGGATTTACTCGCTGTCGAGATCTGCTCCATCCGGCAGTGGCGGTGGCACGGCCACGGCCGGCCGGCTGGAGGGGATGTGCTGCCACCGGCGAGCCAACCCTAGGCGGTGGCGGCGGTGGCTGTCTTCTCACGCGCACTGTGTAGCAGGAATAAGAACAAAATGTTTTTCCACTTACTAGTGGCAAAGGTGGGTAAATACCTTCCAACCCTTTGGTTCAGCTTCTAGCTTTTGGACCCAAAAGTTGGCAGCTGAAGCTGAACCAAACACAGCCTTATGCTTTGCCCTTCCATGCCATGTGGCCAACTCCTCAGCTTTTTTGTGGTTCCATAGCAACGCACTGGCACTGAGCTACTGTTTACAATAAACAATCAAATGCTTCATCATCGCATACAAATCGGGAGCAAAGTTGATGATTTTTTCCATTTGAAAGTACACAATGCTTTTAAGCTCTCATGAACGACTCGTGAGCCTCTCTTAAGTTCTGATAACTCTTATGCGTTGTTCTTCTATATCTATTTTGGGTGTATTAGTCCCGCTATTAGTTGTTTACATTTTATTCTTTAATGTTCTTTTGACAGCGTGATGTTTTTGTGTCACTGCACATTACAAAGTAATATAAATGTATAACACTGAGTTTATTCAGAGAACAAGCAACATCACATTTATTGAGCTGGGAAACATTCCAACAAATATCTTTTGCATGATGATGTATCTGGTTCTAATCTTTTGTGCAAGGATCATGGCTTTATTTAATGTATATTGGGCATAAAACCATAAATTATTCGACTTTCTGTTTCCAGATGGAAGTATTTGTATGTAGTTTGTTTTAAGAATTCATTGATCTCAGGATTTCTTGCTTTTCAGGAGGGTGGTGGAGTTTACACTGTTCGTGACTTTATGACTAAAAGGGAACAACTCCATGTTGTGAAACCATCCACTTCAGTAGATGAAGGTGCTTTGTTTGCCTTGACGTTTTGCCTTGGTTTCTGTCATTAGAATATCACCCATTTCCTAATGGCAGCCTTTTCTAATTGAGCAGCTCTTGAGAGGCTGGTGGAGCATCGAATAACTGGCTTTCCTGTTACCGATGATCACTGGAATTTGGTAGGTGGTGCTATTAGTTTACTGTAGCAAACAGACAGTTGATGATATGCAACCGGGGTTCCGAATGTATGTGTTTTGGAGTCAACATGTATGTGTTCTGGATGGGACTTAATTTCCTTGTTATCTACATGTCTTGACGTGCATATATTATATATCCTCATCAATATAGCATATATGGTGTGGCCTATTCCTTCTCGTTTGCACCTGATGGTTTTATTTTGAAGTCTACCAGATTGCTATCCTCCCAAAATAAAGTGCTATTATTCATATAAAAAAATTTGACAATGGGCCGAGGAACCACTTATCTTCTTTTGAAAGAGAGGGGCAACCTCCTCAACAAGCTTGTGCCTTAACTCTAGGCTACATGGATGTGCCTAGAAATAATATTATAGAAGCAAGCATATAGAAATTAATTTTTCTTCTCTGTTAGCTCCTCTTCTGTTGGCACATTTCATGTTCTTGCTAATTACTACCAGTAACCTGTAATATAACTACAGGGTTGATATCTTCATGTTCAGTTCTGACTCTGAATGTATGTTAAGGCTTAAGGAAGTTTTTTTTTCTTCGAGAAAACGCAAAAGCCTTGCGTTTCTTTTTATTGAAAAGGGGGGGGGGGGGGGGTTCAGTTACAGACATCCTAGGATGTGCGGGTTACATCAGGTGAATTAATGTACGTCCCAGGTTTGGGGCAGCACAAGTCGGAGGCCAGGTGCCCCGGCTGCCGCCCATGAGCGGGCCTCGTCCTGAATGCCATCTAGGAGCGCGTTAAGGGATGGCGTTGCATTGTCGAAGACGCATCTGTTCCTGTGCTTCCAGACCATCCAAGGCACGAGCAGCGCGACAGATTTCAGGGCCTTGCGAAGGGTCAGCGGCGTGTCTTCCTTGGCATGGTTCCACCAGTCCGTAAGCGACAGTTCCTGTGTTGGATAGGGGCCGGTATGCGTAGCTAGGCCAGGGTCTCGTGCCATGCCTGTCGGGCTAGGGGGCATTCCAGCAGCAGATGTCGCATCGTCTCCGGCTGCTGGTCACATAGGAGGCAGCGGGGATGATGTTGGAGACCGTGGCGAGCCAACCTCTCTGCCGTCCAGCAGCGGTCCTGGTTGGCTAACCAGTGGAAGAACTTGACTCGCGGCGGCGCCCAGCACTTCCAGATTAGCTTCCAGGAATGGCAGCCCGTTGATCCATGGAAGGTGGCCGTGTAACAGGACTGCGCGGAATAGGTGCCGCTCGCCGTCCATCTCCAGATCAACCTGTCCGGTGTGGTGGAGAGCTCGGTGCGCTGCATGATCTGCCAGAGCTGTAGATACTGACCAATCTCATGGAGGCCGGGGTTGCCTTGGATGTCGCGTGCCTAGGAGTTGCCATTGAGTCCGTCCGCCACGGTTCTCGTCGTCCGTCCTCGCTTGGGGATGCAGCCGTAGAGGTTAGGCATGAGCTCGCGCACGGATTGGCCACCAATCCATCGGTCCTCCCAGAGCAGGGCGGTCTGCCCATTCCCAATGACCGTGAACGTGGATGCCCAGAACAGGGCTCGTTCCGTGGGCGAGAATTGAAGGTCTAGCCCTTGCCATGCTCGCTCCGGGTCCGTTCTGGAGAACCATAACCAGCGTAGTCGCATGGCGAGACCGGCACGCTCGAGGTCTCGCACGCCCAGGCCCCCAAGCTCGATGGGGCGGCAAACTTTGTTCCAGTTCACGTGGCAGTGTCCGCCATTGGCAGTGGCACGTCCAGCCCAAAGGAAACCACGCTAAATCTTCTCGATCTGCTTGGGGTTTTTTTTGGGGGGCGCGAATGCAAGCAGTTGGTGCACTGGGATGGCACACAAGACCGACTTGACCAGCGCGAGGCGCCCGGTTTTAGTCATCAGCCAAGCCTTCCAGGTCGGTAGGCGCGCGGCGACCGCATCTACCATGGGTTGTAGCTGGGCGGCAGATGGGCGGCGCGTGGACAGGGGGATGCCGAGGTAGGTGATGGGGAGAGTCGCCACCGGGCAGTCGAGGTGCGCGATCATCTCCGTGGCTGCTTGGTCGCCGTGCAAGATGGTGGCGGAGCTCTTGGTGAAGTTCACCTTCAGGCCGGAGGCCCTGCCGAACAAGGCGAGGATCTCCCTGATCGCAGTAGTGTCGTCCATCGTGGCGTGGCAGAAGACCATGACGCCGTCGGCGTAGAGGGAGATCGCCGGGATGTGGCGTCGTGGGTGTAGTGGCTGCAGGATGTCCAGGCTGTGTGCGCGTTGTAGGAGCCGTCCCAGGGTGTCGACGGCGAGCACGAAGAGCTGCGGGGATATGGAGTCGCCCTGCCGGAGCCCTTGCCGGTGCCATATGGGGGGGCCGGGCTCGCCGTTCAGGAGGATGCACGTGCTCGCAGAAGACAGGAGGATGGCCGTCCACTCCAAGAATCTGTTCCCGAATCCGTATTGGCGTAAAACCTCAAAGAGGAATGGCCATGACAGGGAATCAAAGGCGCGCGTGAGGTCGAGCTTGAGCATGACTCTTGGAGCTCCCAGTTGGTGCAGCAGCTTGAGTGACTGCTTGACAAGGACATAGTTGTCGTGCAAGCTCCTTCCCGAGATGGAAGCATTTTGGTTGTGGCTAACCAGGTTGTCCAGCTTGGCACCGAGGCGGATCGAGAGCACCTTGGCGAAGATTTTGGCCACAAGGTGTATCAGGCAGATCGAACGGTAGTCGAGCAGCCCCTGGGCGTCGACTTTCTTTGGCAGCAGCGTCAGCAATGCTTGGTTCAGCTTGTAGAACCCTCTTCCTCGCAAGTCATATAGTTGCTGGAACACGTCAAGGAAATCCTGCCTGATGGTTGTCCAGCATGCGCGTAGGAATTCTGCTGTGAACCCGTCTGGGCCTGGCGCCTTGCGTGCGGGGAGGCGCTTGACAGCCTCCCAAATCTCCTTGGCGCTGAACGGCGCATCAAGGTCGGCGAGGTCGGTCGGCTCGATGAGTTGTGACAGGTCTAGGGAGTGTTCCCGGGCGGTCGCCGTGCCAAGCAAGGCCTCGAAATGGGTGAAGGCCGCCTTGGCCATGTCAGTGTGGTCCGTGAGCACCCTGTCGTCCACGGCCAGGCTGTAGATGTGGTTCTTCTGCCGACGGAACGAGCACTGCCGGTGGAAAAAACTGGTGCTGGCGTCGCCGTCCTTGAGGTTGGCGATGCGGGAGCGTTGGCGGGCGATCGTGCGCTCCATGGATGCGAGCCCAAGGTAGGATATCTTGAGCTGCTTGCGGAGCCAGGCCTCCGGTGGCGAGAGGTTGCGCGATTCCTGGGCTTGGTCGAAGCGCGAGATGAGCTCCGTGATATCGCCAGCTTGGCCTTGATGTTGCCCGTAGACCTGGAGCTCCAGCTAGTGAGGCTAGCCGCCATTGCCTGTAGCCGGAGCATGAGCCGGTGGAAGGGATCGACGTGATGCGTAGCACCCCAGGCCGCGGTCACCACATCATGGAATTCGTCCAAGCGTAGCCAGTATTCCTCAAAATGGAACCGCCGGTGTGAGGTGGGCGTGGGCGAGCAGTCCAGCAGCAACGGGGCGTGGTCCGACACCATAGCCGCAAGGCATCGAAGGTGGCATCCGCTGTGCGCGTCCTCCCAATCAGCGGTGCAAAGAACACGGTCGAGCTGCACAAGTGTTGGCGGTGTTTGCTCGTTGGACCATGTGTAGCGCCGCCCGTTGAGGTAGATCTCCTTGAGTGCGAGGTCATTTGTGAGACGGTGAAATTTGCCCATCATGCTCCGGTTGACGGTGACCGTGTTTTTGTCGTCGTCGCGGAGGATGAGATTGAAGTCGCCGCAAACCATCCACGGGTCTGGGCAGGCGGCTCGGATGTCGCGATGCTCCTGCAGGAATGCAACCTTGTCGGCATCTTCTTGGGGGCCGTATACCACCGTAAGCCACCATGGTGTGCCTGTGGCCGTGGCCACCTTAGCGGTGATCGCGTTGGTGGTGAACATTGGGTCCATGATGGTCACGGCCCTGCTCTTCCACGCCAGCAAGATGTTGCCCCACGTGCCATCGGCTGGGAGGTATGTGTAGTCATCGAATTCGGAACCAAGCGTATCCAGGACAATAGCCGAGTAGATCAACTCCATTTTCGTTTCTTGAATGCATACAATGGAGGCCCCGGTCGTGTCCAGCAGCGAACAGATAGCGTGTTGGCGAGCCTGCGCGTTCATGCCGCACACGTTCCAGATAGCGATCTTAAGGCCGTGATCCATGAGAGCGGGATCGACGGGTAGACGCGCCTAGACCGGACTAGCCCTCGCAAGCAACGAAGGCGCGTGCCTCCCGAGCGCAGTCGATGCCATGCAGACTGGGATCTCACGGTCAACCAGTTTAGCGATGGCTTTGAGGACCGTCAGGGGCAGCGGTGCCGCGAACATGCCGTCATAGGCCTTCATCTCTACGGCAGTAATCTTCTGGTCTATTCCAATGATCCTGAGGGTGCGCAGGATTTGCACGTGGGCGCGTCGCTCCGCTGTTGGAGGAGCGCTCGGTTGGCAGGTCGTAGCTGCAGACCGTCCCCGACGAGGGGCGAAGTTTAAGGTGCTTCGTGGCGGTGGCCAGGAACTCCCCAAGGGTCCAGGACGCGGGCGTGGTGCGGCCCCGGGATCGCCGCAGCGTAATTGGTGGCGATGCGAAACGGCTCGGCGTGCGGCCACTTGGGCCTTGGTTAGCCACGGCGCCAGCGTTTGGGGACAGCGGGTCTTCAGAGGGCCGCAATGGAGGTGGTGTAGTCGCGGGCCGCTGTAGGAGCACTACCGTCCCCGCTGGGCCGTGGGCCGGCCTAGCGGCAGCAGGTGGAGATAGCCCGTCTGCATGGGCGGGAGGGTTGGCGCCGCGGAGCTGCGTTTCCCCGCCCGAGGCCGCGCGTGTGGGGTTGGTGGAGGCGGACTGGTCAGCGGAATCCAGCCCCACTTCTAGATCGGGTGGGGCGGTATCTTCGCTTTGTCACGACCAGGTCTCTGGCGCTGCAGATCCCTCCTGCGAGGCGACATGCGCGTTGCTGACAGGGGCCAGTTCCCGACAAGCCAAAGCGTCAGGGGGACCCGAGCTTTGGCCCACGTGATCATCATGGGGATCGTTGCAGGCCACCGGATTCGAATTCGCGGCCGGTTGAGGATCGACACGCGTCCCGACCGGGCTGAGCAGGGCGTCTGCGGCGGCCGCGTCAGTGTTGCCAGGCTGGCCCTTGGTTGTTTGCTGCTTTTGCTGTCCGCTGCCTTTTCCTCTTCTGGCATGGTGATGTGGGCGGTGGCCCCCGCGCTGGCCTGGCCAGGGCAGCATGCCCGTACGCGGCGGGTTCGCGAGCGGTGCCGCGCCGGAGCTGGAAGGCCACGCCGGCGACGAGGATAGACCATCCGCCCATGCCTGTTTGGCAACGCGCCAGCCCAGGTCGTCCATGGCCATGCCGTCGGCCTGGCCTTGAGCGGGCGCGTTCGAGCATCTGCGCTTGCGTCCGCGGCGGCGCGTGCGTCCCGGGCCACGGTCGGGAGCGGGATCACGGGTCCCGCCGGCGTCGCGCTCGTGGTCTGGGTGTCGCCGGCGCCCTGATCTTGACGGAGCGGGCCAGCGCGATGGCGATGGGGTAGGTCAGGGTGCGTATGGTTGGTGCGTCGGAGTCTAAGGCCGCCGGCACATGCTCGACCACCTCCAGAATGGCAGCGCGGTGGATCTTGTCGGGGTCGTGCGTGCGCCCAGATAGCCGGAAGGTGGCGAGGTCGGCACGGGAGCGGGTATGGGGATGAAGGTGCTCGATCCAACAGCTTTGCCCGAGGATGTGCTCGGCGGTGGAGAGGTGCCAAGCTTGGGCAGGGACACCACGCAACTCGAGTTCGACGTGGAATTCGAACTCGCCGCAGCCGGCATGTGCGAGCTTGCACCATGGCCGCATCGAGAGGGAAAAGCGCGGCGAGCGGATGAAGTGGTCGCCGGCGAGGCGCTCCTTGAGGGCCAGCGAGTTGGAGAGGATCAGAAAGTCCTCCGGATGGTGGCGGTGGACGGTGAAGTCGCCGTCGACGAGGTCGAATGAGTCCCAGAGCAGCGCAACAACCTCGTCGGTGGAGACAGACGGGCGATTGCCAGTGATGGATGCGACCATCGCGCGGGACATGACTGTCTCCGCGCCCTCCATCTCGACGGTGCGCGCCATGATGACCCGCACGGGCTCGGGCTGGTGCAGGATAGCCGTCGGTAGCGCCGTGGCGGGGGTTGCTGGCGGCGGCAACGTAACGAGCGCGGACGACGACCGCGCGTGCGCCGGAGCAGCCGGGTTGCTGTGCTGTTGACGATGTGGCGCACTGTCCCGGCGGCTCGGGTCGCAGGAACGGGAGTCATGGCCAGACTGCAGGCATGTGCGGCACCGGATGTCGTTGGTGCAGTCGCGCACGCGGTGGCGGTGGTCCAGGCAACGGAAGCAGAGCCCAGCAACTTCCTCAGGCGAGGGACTCCGTCGGCGAGGCGCCGGAGGGCTGGGGGGTGGCCATCTATCGCTGGCGACGACGGCGGTTCCAGCGCCGGGGCAGTTGGTATCCATCCTCGTCGACCACGTCTCCGCCTGAGACACGGTGCACCTCCGAGCGGGGGCCAAGGCGGTTTATGGCCGGCAGCCTGGGACGCGCCCTCATGGAACCGTTGGCGGGCGGTGGGGGCGGGGAGCTGCCTCTGCGGGGCCGGGGGGGGGCGGAGTGGGCGACGTCGCTGTACGAGCGCGCCGGGGACTCGCTCTCCGAGCTGAGCCAGCGGTCACCAGAGGACACGCGCTCGCCGGAGAGGGTCGTGCGGCGGTCGACAGGGTCAGCACCGGAGTCCGCCATGGCAGGGGCAGGGGCGGGGGAAGTAGGAGGGAGGAGGGTGGGTGGGTGGGTGGGTTGGGGGAGCAGCCGGCGAGGGGTCACCGGCGGTGGTGCTGGAGGCTAGCTGGGCAGGGGAGAGCTAGGGAGCGCGGAGCGGAGCCATCTCGAGCAATTTGTTCTGCATAGTTCTAAATATTGATATTTAGTAGGAGCAGCCGGCAGGGGGTGCGTTGGGGGAGCAGCCGGCGAGGGGTCACCGGCGGTGGTGCTGGAGGCTAGCTGGGCAGGGGAGAGCTAGGGAGCGCGGAGCGGAGCCATCTCGAGCAATTTCTTCTGGATAGTTCTAAATATTGATATTTAGTAGGAGACATTTACCTGGAAAATGTCTTTTCCATTGGATGTTTAGTTCCTGTTCTGTCGAATGAACATGAACTCTGAAAGCATGTATATCCCAGTATCCCATTGACTTAACCTATGTTGTCCCTGGTATTAATCTGTAGATTTTCATAGAGCTTTAATATCATGATGTTCTTGTACGCAGTGTTAATATACGACATTTTTTAAGCACAGTATTCACTCGTGCTGCAATTTATTTCATACAACAGGTTGGTGTGGTCTCAGATTATGATCTGTTAGCACTGGACTTGATATCAGGTATTGTTTGGAATTGTTGTGTAAGTTTCACCTTGTTTATATAATATTTTGTCCATATTATCAGCTATCTTGCATTGATTAACGTTTCAATTTCTTTCCCTTTAGGAAATGGACAGGCTGAAGCGGACATATTTCCTGAGGTGGACAGCACTTGGAAGGTACATTTTGAAAGGCTTGGACGGATAATAGACTTAATTGTGTCGCATGGTTATGCATCTACCTTGACCACCCCCCTCCCTCACATGCACACGCGCATACGCATACACACAAGTTGTAGATGTAGTTTGTCACTGGATGTGGGATGACATGTAGGATTGTAGGAGAGCTCAAATAAAAATTACTTTTGTGAAAGGGAATGATAGGCTTGGGCTCAGTCAAATCAGACTGGCGATGGTGGAAACGGATCTGAGCTTATAGCCACCTTGGCTTGGCAGCCACATGAACTTGGGCTTGATGCAGACTTTGCCCTGACAATCACGGCAGGAATGGCTAGACATTCTCCCAAGCCCTCCTACCACTGCCAGGGCTTGCACAATCTCTCCTGATACGGGGCAAGACCGCAAGGGTGGCCCGTTCTTCACGAATTGGAGGTGGATTTAAAAAGTAGCATAAGAACAAGGCACAAATCCAAAGGAAACACAAGAGAATAACGCTATTGGACAAGGTCCACACCAAGTACTCCTCAAACCTCAGGCTAAGGTGCATCTTTGATTCAAGAACCAGTGAAAATAACAAGTAACAAGGGTAGTTCTTCTCCAATCTCTAGGAGATATGGAGGTCTTGAGAGATATTCTTCTCCAAATCTGATAGAGGCCAGGGTGTCCTGATCTTTTGATGAGATGATAACTATCGATTTGATGGAGATGATTTTGACGATCCGACTACAAACATGCACGACGTTGCGGCTTAGCAATCGCTAAACCAATCTCCTGAGGTTATTGACGATGCCGGAAGCATGATCAACCTGACCGCGAAGATCTATTCTTACATGCAGTCGAAGAACAAGTAAGAATATGATAATGCAATTTGAATGTTGCGAATATATGTGAAGTATTGATAAAAGTGGGGATCTGGAAGCGGTCTTGGTCTGGTCGTTGGACACAAACGAAATACACGAAGTTGCAATGGCTAACTTTTAACTAAACAAATTCCAAAAGTCTAAACAACGCCCTAAGGGCTGTATATACGGAGGAATAGGGCGGAATTTCGTGACTCCTTGGAGGAGGGATCCGAAACTAACCCTATTTCTGTTTTCCCACACGTACGGACTCTAGAAACAACCTAAGAGGTTGTATTTCGAAATTACATGGGTCTGACCCAAAAACAAGGTGGCGCAACACCTAAAATAAGCTATGGACGAAATTTATGAAGGAACATCTTGTATATTTCATCCCTGTCTTTGTATGTCATCACGGAGGCTTCAAAGTGTTAAAATATGCATTAGAAATGCCGTTCTGGTTCCCTTCGTGCACGCCTTATCTCCATACTTGATCTTGTTTTTGTGTTCATCCCTCTTCTCCCATGCTAGGTCCTTTATTAGTAATCAACATAAATGTACCTAGGCAGCATCTTATTCTCATGAACATTAGAATTATTATCAAAAAATGAAAGTATCTGATAATTCAATTGGCGTGCGTGAGCTTTAGTAATTGGTCCAGTATGTATAGCAACAGTGGCTGTAGGTGTAACAATGATATTGATGTCCTCATCATCCTCCCTTCTTAAAATGAAGTCGTCCTCGACGGAAGCTCATCTTTCTCACCCAAATAAGGTTTTAAATATGCAATGTTAAAAGTAAGACTAATCCCAAAATTTACAGGCAGCTTAAGTTTATATGTATTATCATTTATTTTCTTTAACACCTTAAAAGAACCATCAATATATGGCATTAGCTTTGATTTGTGTAAATCATGAAATCTATTCTTAGACAAATGTAACCAAACAAGATTTACAGGTGCAAACACAACATATTTTTTATCCTTATCTCCAGCGAGTTTATATTTAGCATTCATACGCTCAATGTTTGAAAGGATCGATATGGTTGACTGGAGGGGGGGGGGGGGGGAAAAGGCAACTACCAATTTTTAGCTTTTCTTTACCAAATTAAACTTTGCATCAAAGTAGGTTGTCTACATGTGCAACTAGGTGAGCAATCTATATGATGCAATAACAACAAGCGTACAAGCAAGCAAGGGTAGAAACACTAAAGAGATTGCACAAGTAAAGGTAAGAGATAACCAAGAGTGGATCCGGTGAAGACAAGGATGTGTTACCGAAGTTCCTTCCTTTTAAGGGGAAGTACGTCTCCGTTGGAGCGGTGTGGAGGCACAATGCTCCTCAAGAAGCCACTAGGGCCACCGTATTCTCCTCACGCCCTCACACAATACGAGATGCCGTGATTCCACTATTGGTGCCCTTAAAGGCGGCGACCGAACCTTTACAAACAAGGTTGGGGCAATCTCCACAACTTAATCGGAGGCTCCCAACAAAACCACGAAGCTTCACCATAATGGAATATGGCTCCGAGGTGACCTCAACCGTCTAGGGTGCTCAAACACCCAAGAGTAACAAGATCCGCTAGGGATGAGTGGGGGAATCGAAAATCCCTTGGTGGAAGTGTAGATCGGAGCCTTCTCAACCACTCCCGAGCAAATCAACAAATTTGATTGGCTAGAGAGATAGATTGGGCGGAAATGAAGTTTGGAGTATTTAATGGAGCTTGAGCAATAAATGGAGCTTTGGGGGAGGAAGAGGTAGGTGAGAAGGAGGAAGGGGACTCCCTTTTATAGTGGGGGCAACAATCCCGTTGCCCCCCACCAACCAGCCCCGCACAGGGCGGTACTACCGCTGAGAGGGGGCGGTACTACCGCCAGGCGACAGTACTGCCGCGCCAACCAGCGGTACTGCCGCGCTGAGGAGACTTAGTAGGGAACGGACCCAAATGCGGTACTACCGCGGTGGTAGGGCGGTACTACCGCTCCTGGAACGGTACTACCGCCACTACACCCGTGACTAGTGCCGCAAAACCCGACACGAGAAAAAGACCTCTCAAATTGAGGCGGTAGGAGCCAGACTACCCAGCGGTACTACGGCAGAGGGGTCAAGGGCGGTAGTATCGCTATGGAGCGGTACTGCCGCTTGTGACCCTTCGGTCGTAGTACCGCAGGCAGTGCGGTACTACTGCTGGGGCACGAGAGAGAGGGAGAAGAGATCTCTCAAGAAAGCTGAGGACCAGGCGGAGGTGCCAGGCCCCAGCGGTACTACTGCTGTGGAGCCACGGCGGTACTACCGCTGCGAAGCGGTACTGCCGCTTGTGGCTTCTCAGCGGTACTACCGCTGGGTGCGCGGTACTGCCGCTTAAACCTAGACAGAACAAGGAAGAGAGGAGAGATCTCTTCAATGGACAGGAAAAGCTCGGAGGGTGAGAAGCTGATGTATACGTGATGATTCCATCCAAGCAAAACCCCAGCGGACCCCCTCTTGATAGTACGGTGCCCTCTATGCAACTAGTCCACCGAGAAAGAAACAAAAGAGCTACACCGTCTTGAAATACACTCTGAGGGGAAGAAAGCGTCTCGTGCCAGGGGAGAATCTGTGAATAATTCAACGCACAAGATTAGTTCGCAAACATGTTGTCATCAATCACCAAAACTACCTTGAGAGAGATATGCCGTAACAATGTTCTTCTTAGTTAACTTACACATTTTTAAGATCAATTCAGCACGTTGTTTAGCATTAAAATTAACCTTCTCCGAATATGGAAGAGGCAACAAATCAATAAGTGCACGAGATAGAAAACCATACACAATCTCAAAAAGGCACATCTTAGTATTAGAACACAGCGAACGATTATAAACAAATTCAATATGAGGCAAGCATTCTTCTCATATTTTTTTATTCTTTAAAACAACCCTAAGCTTAGTAAATAATGTTTTATTGACTACTTTAGTTTGTCGATCAGTTTGGGGGTGACAAGTAGTACTAAAAAGCAGTTTAAAGGATGTTTGTTTTCAGAAACTTATTGATTTAAGGACTTAAAAAAGTCCCCATAAGTCCCATCTAAACCAAACAGGAGGGATTTATAGGGACTTAAAGTGAGCACTTGGGACTTATGGAATAAGACTCTCAAGGAGGGACTTATATGGACTTATAATTGTAATATGGTCTTTTAGTCCATGTTAAGTCCCAGGAACCAAACAGGTAGGGACTTGAGACTTATAAGTTGGGACTAAAAAAAGTCCTAGGACTTATGAACCAAACAGGGCCTTAGTCCTCAACTTAGTCCATAAACATCTCTAAAAGTGGTTAAGAAATTTAGTATCACGATATGAAACAATAGTATTTCGTACACCATGAAAACGAATAATTTTACGAAAGAACAAATCAACAACATTAGTAGCATCATCGCTTTTATGGCATGGCATAAATGTGCCATTTTCGAAAATCTATCCACGATGACAAATATGCCATCCTTCCTTTCTTTGTTTGACATAATCCTAGTATAAAATTCATAGATATATCCTTTCATGGAATACTAGATACAGGCAAAGGTATATGTAAACCATAAGGATTGAGTCGTGACTTAGCTTTTTGACATGTAGTGCAGCGAGCAACAAAACTCTCAACATCCCGTCTCATCTTTGGCCAAAAGAAATGTGTAGCAAGTACGTTCTCCGTCTTCTTGACGCCAAAGTGTCCCATTAATCCTTCTTCATGAGCTTTTTGCAACAACAAAAGACGAACGGAGTTAGCTGAAATGAATAGCTTGTTAGCACGGAACACAAATCTATTATTAAGGACAAACTTGTTTCATATTCTCCCTTTACAATTTTGTAGCACATTTTTAAATTCAGCATCATGTACATATTAACCTTTGATAGTCTCAAAACCAAATATTTTGAAGTCAAGTTGTGAAAGCATAAGTTGTGAAAGCATATTATAACGACGACACAATGCATCATCAATAATATTTTCTTTACCCTTTTTTATATGTTTCAAAGATTTATGATCAGAATGTATAACAAATTTTTGGACCATAAATAATATTATCATGTTTCTAAAGTTTAAACAAGAGCATATAATTCTTTATTATAAGTAGAATAGTTCAGATTAGGCCTACTCAATTTTTTGGAAAAGTATGTGACAGGTGGTACCACCTTGTAGTAACATACCTCCTAATCCAATTCCACTAGCATCACATTCAAACTCAAAAGTCTTATTAAAATCAGTAAGTTGGAGTAAAGGAGCATGTGTCAACTTATCTTTCAATACTGTGAAGACTTCTTTCTGTGCGGTATCCCAAACAAAAGACAGATTCTTCTTCGTAAGCTCATTGAGAGGTACAACAATGGTGCCGAAATCTCTCACAAAACGCCTATCAAAACCAGCGAGTCCAAGAAAACTCTTTACTTGTGTCACTATTTTGGGCTGCGGCCAACTTTCAATAGCTTCAATCTTGGCTTTATCAACTTCAATTCCCTGTGGAGTAACAACATAGCCAAGAAAAGATACTCGGTCGTGCAAAAGGTGCACTCCCCGAGGTTACCAGATAAACGTGCATCATGTAGGGCAATGAAAACATCACGTAAATGTTTCAAATGTTGTTTCAAAGATCTGCTATAAATCAGTATATCATTAAAATAGACTACCACAAATCGTCCAATAAAAGCACTTAAAACTTCGTTCATTAATCTCATGAAAGTACTAGGTGCATTAGTTAACCCAAAAGGCATGACTAATCACTCATATAATTCAAACTTAGTTTTAAATGCTGTTTTTCATTCAGCTCCCAATTTCATGCGAATTTGATGGTATCCACTACGCATATCAATTTTGGAGAATATTGTAGAGCCACACAATTCATATATCATCTAGCCTAGGAATATGATGCTGATAACGAATAGTAATATTATTAATGCCTCTACAATCAACACACATACACGATGTACCATTTTTTTGGCACTAGTATAATAGGAACAACACAAGGACTAAGAGATTCGCGTATGTAACCTTTGTCGAGTAGCTCTTGTACTTGACGCATAATCTCCTTTGGATTGGTACGACATGACACACGGTTTGGCAGCGAAGCACCGGGAATTAAGTCAATTTGGTGATCAATTCCTCGAATAGGTGGTAATGGCAATGAAACACCGGAAATTAAGTCAATTTGATACTCGATCCCTTGAATAAGTGGTAATCCCGGTGACACATCTTCTGTAAAGACGTCAGCGAACTCCTGCAAAATGTTAGTGACTGTAGGAGGTAAAGAAGAAGGCACGTCCTCGAATGAAAATAATGTCTCTTTGCACACAAAGCATAACAAACAGATTTGCTGAAATCTAGATCATCAATATCAGATTTGGTGGCAAGTAAACATTCACTTTTCAATTTAATTTCAGAAACAATACTAAATAATTTATTATTAGGCTTCATGCTCAAATTCTTTTGCCACAGTCTGATTCTCACTCTTATTTTACCTTTTTTTTTGCTTTACTAGCTCTATGAATATTATCTTTTAAAATGGAATCAGGAGGCATAGGAAGCAAAGTAATATGTTTATTCTTATGAACAAGAGTATATTGATTGTTTCTATCATGGTGTACAGAATTTTTATTAAATTGTCATGGTCTATCAAGTACTAAGGACCATGTCATCCATTTTTACTTCCTTTGGTTTTTCTACATATAACATATATATACATGAGTAACTTTCATAGTTCATAAAATATAAAGCCAAAATATTATCACAAGAATTAGAAGGCATGAAAATATTGCAACTCAGTTTCCACATATAAGTGAAGCTTTTATTCATATCAAAAGATTGACAATGTTCATCATCAAACCATCCCAACATTGATGAATATATCTTACTTGCATCAAATTTACATGCTACAACATATTTAAATAAGCAAACATGCAATAAGTCATTGGTCACATAATTCTACCAAGATTAGGGTCATATCAAAATGATTAAACATTGGCACAATTATTTTCAAATGTATTTGATTCAAATCTGATTTATTCCCTGATTCACATGGTTCTTTTGCATCAACAGTTAATTCAATGGGTGCACTTGACATTGTTGATATTGCATTTGTTTGATCACATGGCAAAGTCAAATAATCAACGTAGTCTTCTAAAATAGGTGGTGTAATCAAAGTGGTGGGTAGGTCATCACATTGTGCATTGAAATTGACAAGGCATTCATCATACTCATGTGGAGGTGGAAGATCAGTACCTTTGTCTTTACCTTTTATGGTCAACTCAGATGATGTAGGCACTCTTGGTGGTGATGTGTCACATGGCGAAGGTGATGTAGTCCTCACAACAACGGATGCGGTTGTCATAGTCTGCCTAGTAGACAACAAGTCGTTTTATTTCCTGTTCAGCTTTGCAAGCAAGACAAGACAAATGGTCCATAGAATAACACTCTTCATGAATTAGTATCTCTTAAATATCACAGTTTAATCCTCCCCAAAATCTATTCATAAAATTGTCTTCACTTTCTTCTAAAAATGAGCGCAACAAAGTAGTTTGTAAATCATCATAATATTTTAATACGGTGTTAGTGCCTTGTTTTAAATGTTGTAATTTTTTAATCATGCCACGAGTATAATAAACATCAACGAATCTATCTTTCATAACAAGTTTTGAATCATCCCAAGTATTAGGTATAAAATCAGGGTTTAACCGACAATATTCACTCCACCAAATTAAGGCAAAGCTACTTAAAGTACTAACCGCAACTTGAAATTTTACACACTCATCAATATTATGTGAAACAAATATATCATTTATTTCATACTCTCATCCAATATATAAATGAGGCCTAAAACGACCATTAAAGGGTGGCATGGAAACATTAACCTGATTATGCGCATTTTGATGTCGTTGCTCCTCTTGTGACGGTTGTTGTGTTTTCTTATGTGGTGGCAAGTCTCCCACAATCGACAAAGCCCATAAATTGACTTTGAATTCTGTCATGATTAGTAGAAATAAGAAACAAAATCCAAAAATAATATTCCTATAACTATTGCGACGAGGTGGTAAAACGCTCATAATATAGCAAATATTAAAGTCTTACAAATTCTTACCATGCAGTAGGTAGTGACCGGCAACCAGCGGTGTCAAATAACTCCAAAGATTAAGAAAGCGATTGTCAGGTGAACGTAAATATGCACGTGATAGAGGCAAAGATGTCCTGTCTTTCGATGAGATAGTGAGAGAACTTAGGAGAGTGCTGGACTGCAGCTAAGCCCCCGAGTGGGAGGATTGCTCTCCACTCGGTAGGATTTTTCAAACTTACGCGAGTGTTGGACTGCAGCTAAGCCCCCGAGTGGGAGGATTGCTCTCCACTCGGTACGATTTTTCAAACTTAGGCGAGTACTGGACTGCAGCTAAGCCTCCTAGTGAGAGAACTTAGACGAGTGCTGGACTGCAGCTAAGCCCCTGAGTGGGAGAATTGCTTTCCACTCGGTAGGATTTTTCAAACTTAGGCGAGTGCTGGACTGCAGCTAAGCCTCTTAGTGAGAGAACTTAGGCGAGTGCTGGACTGCAGCTAAGCCCCCGAGTGGGAGGATTGCTCTCCACTCGGTAGGATTTTTCAAACTTAGGCGAGTGCTGGACTGCAGCTAAGCCTCCTAGTGAAAGAACTTAGGCGCGTGCTGGACTGCAGCTAAGCCCCCGAGCGGGAGGGTTGCTCACCGCTCGGTAAGATTTTTTCAAACTTAGGCGAGTACTGGACTGCAGCTAAGTCTCCTAGTGGGAGAACTTAGGCGAGTGCTGGACTGCAGCTAAGCCCCCGAGTGGGAGGATTGCTCTCCACTCGGGAGGATTTTTTCAAACTTAGGCGAGTGCTGGACTGCAGCTAAGCCTCCTAGTGAGAGAATTTAGGCGAGTGCTGGACTGCAGCTAAGCCCTCGAGCGGGAGGGTTGCTCTCCACTCGGTAGGATTTTTTCAAACTTAGGCGAGTACTGGACTGCAGCTAAGTCTCCTAGTGGGAGAACTTAGGCGAGTGCTGGACTGCAACTAAGCCCCCGAGTGGGAGGGTTGCTCTTCACTCGGTAGGATTTTCTTTCGAATTTAGGCGAAACGGATTCGCGACTAAGCCACCCACTGGGGGATTTCAGAAGTAAATAAGAACACAACAATCTAATGATAGGACCATAAGCTCTTGTCTTTGATAAACAAATTATAAAAGGTGTTTCTTATTACATTTTATTCGACCGAGTGCTTAAGTATAAAAGGGGCGGAGCAGCTCCGCGTTCCAAGCCCGTGGCTCGTCTTTCTGATGCTCAATACTGTAAAGATGGTATGCTCCATTGTGAAGAACTTTGGTGAAGATGAAGGGGCCTTCCCAAGTCGGGGCGAGGTTGTGTGGTTTCTGTTGGTCAACTCGAAGAACCAGATCTCCCTTTTGAAAGGCTCGACCCTTCACATTTCTGGCATGGAATCGATGCAAATCTTGCTGGTAAATGGTCGACCGGATCAAGACCATCTCTCTTTCCTCCTCCAAGAGATCGACTGAATCTTGCCGGGCCTGCTCTGCTTCCTCTTCGAAGAAGAGCTCGACTCGGGGTGCGTTGTGGAGCAGGTCACTTGGCAAAACTGCTTCGGCTCCGTAAACCAAAAAGAAAGGAGTTCGTCCAGTCGACCGATTAGGAGTTGTCCTCACGCCCCACAGAACTGACGGAAGTTCATCAACCCAAGCACCTACTGCGTGTTTGAGATCACGCATCAGTCGGGGTTTCAATCCTTTGAGAATTAGGCCATTGGCTCTTTCTGCTTGTCTGTTCGACTGCGGGTGAGCGACCGAAGCATAGTCGACTCGAGTACCCTGAGAGGTGCAGAAAGCTCTGAATTCATCGGAGTTGAAGTTCGACCCGTTGTCCGTGATGATGCTGTGTGAGACTCCATATCTGAACGTCAATTCTCTGATAAAACTGACAGCGGTGCTAGCATCAAGGTTCTTGATATGTTTAGCTTTGATCCATTTGATAAACTTGTCCGACTGCAACGAGCACATGAGTGAAGCCGCTCCTGCCAGTTCTCAGTGGTCCAACCATATTCAGTCCCCAAACAGCAAAGGGCCAGATGAGGGGGATGGTCTTCAGGGCAGACGCTGGCTTGTGAGACATGTCGGAGTAAAACTGGCAGCCTTCACATCTGTCGACTATATCTTTCGCCATTTCATTTGCTCGTGGCCAATAGAATCCAGCTCGGTATGCTTTAGCCACGATGGCCCGGGAGGACGCATGATGACCACAGGTCCCCGAGTGGATGTCATTGAGGATCATTCGACCTTCTTCTGATGCTATGCATTTCTGACTGACTCCAGTCACGCTTTCCCTGAACAACTATCCTCTTATCACAGTAAAGGCCTTAGACCGACGGACGATCTGTCGAGCCTTTTCTTCATCCTTTGGGAGTTCTTTCCTGAGGATGTACGCAATGTAGGGCACCGTCCAGTCGGGAGTAATGGCCATAACCTCCATGATCAGGTCGACCACGCTGGGACCTCGACTTCAGTCGGATCTGTGGCGCTCTTAGGTTGTGGGGGCTCTTCAGTAAAGGATCTTTCTGAACTGTCGGCGAGTGAATATATTTCAAAAACACATTGCTGGGGATGACTTCTCTCTTGGAACCTATCTTTGTCAAATCGTCGGCTGCTTGATTTTTCAGTCGGGATATGTGGTGGAGTTCTAACCCCTCAAACTTCTTTTCGAGCTTTCTCACTGCGTTGCAGTAACCAGTCATGGCTGGGCTTCTGAAGTCCCACTCCTTCATCACTTGATTAACTACCAAATCTGAGTCGCCATAGACCATGAGGCGACGGACGCCGAGTGAAATGGCCATGCGCAACCCATACAAGAGTGCTTCATATTCTGCTTCGTTGTTGGAGGAATCAAAGTGAATCTGGAGGACATATCTGAGTCTGTCTCCTCGGGGGATACCAGAACTACTCCAGCACCAGAACCGTTCAGCATCTTGGATCCATCAAAGAACATGGTCCAGTGCTCAGAGTGAACTTGAGTCGGCAGTTGCTGTTCGATCCACTCGGCGAGGGAATCTGCTATTGCTTGGGACTTGATGGCTTTCTTTGCCTCAAACTTGATATCCAGGGGAAGGAGTTCAATCGTCCATTTGGCCACTTGACCAGTTGCATCTCTGTTGTGCAGAATCTCTGACAATGGAGCCTCGCTGACGACTGTAACAGAGTGATCTGAGAAATAGTGTGCAACCTTCTTCGTGGTCATGTAAATCCCATAAACAAGCTTCTGATAATGAGGATATCTCTGCTTTGACGGGGTCAGGACTTCAGAAATATAATAAACTGGGCGTTGAACCTTATAAGCTTTTCCTTCTTCTCGCTCGACCGTAAGTACTGTACTGACGACTTGTCCAGTGGCTGCTATATAAAGCAGTAGAGGCTCTTTGCTGATTGGAGCAGCAAGCACCGGCTGGGTGGAAAGCAGGGCTTTTAGCTCTGCAAACGCTGCATCAGCTTCTGGGGTCTACTCGAACTTGTTTGATTTCTTCATCAGTCGGTAAAGAGGCAGCGCCTTTTCACCGAGGCGAGAAATGAATCGACTTAGGGCGGCCAAGCAACCAGTAAGCTTCTGGACATCATGCACACGCACAGGGCGCTTCATTCGGAGTATAGCGCCTATTTTCTCTGGGTTAGCATCGATTCCTCGTTCGGAAACAAAAAAACCGAGTAACTTTCCGCTTGGAACTCCAAACGTGCATTTCGATGGATTGAGCTTGATATCAATACCTTCTGAGGTTGGCAAAGGTTTCAGCAAGGTCAGTCAGTAGGTCGGAACCTTTACGTGACTTGACCACAATGTCATCCATGTATGCTTCCATATTCCGACTGATCTGAGTGAGCAGGCACTTCTGAATCATCCGCATGAATGTGGCTCCGACGTTTTTCAAACCGAGTGGCATTGTGACATAACAGAAGCACCCAAACGGGGTGATAAAACCTGTCTTTATTTCGTCGGGTCCATACAGACGGATCTGGTGGTACCCGGAGTAGGCGTCCAAAAAGGACAAACGTTCGCACCCTGCAGTCGAGTCGACTATCTGGTCGATGCGAGGGAGAGAAAAGTGATTTTTCGGGCAGGCCCGATTGATATGCTTGAAATCGATGCACATGCGAAGTGAGTCGTCTTTCTTTGGGACCATGACAACATTGGCTAATCACTCGGAGTGGTAAATCTCTTGGATAAACTCAACTGCCAAAAGCCGAGCCACCTCTTCCCCGATTGCCTTTCTTTTCTGGACGGCGGACCGTCGAAGATGTTCTTTGACTGGTTTCACCTTCGGGTCGACTCGCAAACGATACTCAGCCAGTTCCCTGAGAACACCCGGCATGTCAGAAGGCTTCCATGCAAAGATGTCCCAGTTCTCACGGAGGAACTGGATGAGCGCTTCCTATTTGGAGTCGAGTGAAGCCGAAATGTGAGTCGGAGCAGTATTGGGATCTGTCGGGTGAATGTGAATCGGCTTCATTTCACCAGACGACTGGAATGCTGAATCTGTGGCTGGCTTCTTGGCTCGCAGCAAGTTACTCGGATCTGCATTTTTCTGGTATTCTTGCAATTCTACCACAGACATCTGGGCATCGGCGATCTTTGAGCTCTTCTGGAAGCATTCTTCCACCTTCCGATTGCCAGAGATAGTGATCACTCCTCTGGGACCAGGCATCTTCATTTTGAGGTACACGTAACATGGTCGAGCCATAAATCGTGCATAAGCTGGCCTGCCCAGAATTGCATGATAAGCACTCTGAAAATCCACAACTTCAAACGTCAACTTTTCTTTACGGTAATTTTTGGAATCACCGAAAACCACGTCGAGTGCAATCTGACCGAGGGATGCAACCTTCTTGCCTGGAATGACACCATGGAAACTCATATGGCTTTCGCTGAGTCTGGACATCGGAATGCCCATTCCTTTCAATGTTTCTGCATACAGTATGTTCAGGCCACTGCCACCGTTCATCAGGACCTTTGTCAGTCGAGTGCCTTCGACCACCGGGTCGACCACAAGTGCTTGCCTCCCAGGGGTGGCGATGTGCGCTGGATGATCAGACTGGTCGAATGTAATGGCAGTCTGCGGCCACTTCAAGTAACTGGGTGTCGCCGGAGCGACCATGTTCACTTCCCTGTTGATGACTTTCAATCGATTTTTGCTCTCAACGTCAGTAAAAATCATCAGAGTGGAATTCACGTGGGGATAACCATCGTCATCCTCTTCCTCATCCTCAGCCTTGTCTGCCTCCTTCTCTTTTTCCTTGGGCTGTTTCTCTCGGAACTGCTGGATTAGGAGCCGACACTGCCGAGTGGTGTGTTTCGGGTAAATGAAATTACCTTCTTCATCTTTTTTGGTGTGGATATGGCACGGCAGATCCAACACGTCATTTCCATCTTGAACTTTTATTTTCTTGGAGTTCCACGGCCCTTTGGGCTTCCTCTTGAACTTTCCTTGAACCACAGCCAAGGCTTTACCCAGAGCAGCTGGCTCGGCCTTGTGCTTCTATTTTCGACTGGAGTTTTCTCCTCCGGCTTCGTGGGCGACTACTTTGTGCTTGCCGCTCCGGAGTCACTCTTCTTCTTCACCATTGGCATACTTGGTGGCAATTTCCATCATCCGAGCCAGAGTCATATTTCCTGTCCGTCCGAATTTCATATTCAACTCTCTATACCTGACGCCTTCCTTAAAGGCACAAATTGCCTGATGATCTGACACATCTTCTACCGTGTGGTGTAGGGTGATCCATCTCTGGATATAATCCCTTAAAGTTTCATTCGGCTTCTGGACACAACACTGTAACTCTGTCAAACCCGCCGGTCGTTTGCAAGTGCCCTTGAATGTTCTGACAAACACTTGGGCGAGATCTTCCCAAGTATAGATGCTGCCAGGCGCTAACTGATTCAGCCATGCTCTAGTTGAGCCTTCCAACATCAGAGGAAGGTGTTTCATGGCCACTTCATCATTGCGCCGCCAATCTGGACAACCACTCGGTAGTCTTCAAGCCAAGTGTCAGGCTTGGACTCTCCGGTGAACTTACTAACTCCAGACGCCAACCTGAAGTTGGGGGGAATCACCGCAGCTCTGATAGCTCTGCTGAAGCACTCTGGACCAGAGACATGCACCCTGTTGCTGGTTTGTGGACCTCCATCATGGCCCTCTCGGTGAGCTCTGTTTCTGTCGACCAAGTCCTGCACGAGAATAGATCTCGCATTAAAGCCTGGCTCCCTGGGGTCGATTGGAATACCTCGCCCAACACTGTGAGGGCGTCTGTCTTCATGCTGCCGAGGCACGTACGACCCGCTCCTCGGGGGAGGCGTGGGCATTCGACGTCGATCATCACGATCGACTCGGCGATCATACTGCTCTCGGTTTCTGTACTGATCTCGTCGATCCCCACGTCCCTCACGCCTCGGAGGCGATCTTGGGCTATGGGCCGACTGAACTGTATCTGCCATCACGGATCTGCTGTGGATCCTATCCCGCGACTGAGATACAACTGTATTCTGCTCTCCCGCCGCCCGGAGCAAGGCTCGGATCTGCACCAGACCTCGACCAGCTTCTGACTGGGAGGGTTGGATCGACTCCGCTATCCGGGCAGCAACAGCTAGATTCTGGATCGGGGTTCGGTATACCTGAGTTGGAGGTGGAAAAAGTTGGCGCCGACTGGACTCAGAAGCACGTTGTCGAGCGCGATCGTCGAGTGCGCGCTGGAGGTTCTCCGGTCGATTGCGCTCAGCCAGATTGGCCAAGCACGCCTGCTCCAAGGCCTGGGCCTCGGGGGTTTCTCCAACTATAGGAGTGTGCAGGGCATCCATGTTCCGGCGACGAAGTTCTTCCCTCTGCTGTGAGGAGAGAGGTTCGGGGCGGTACTCCTCGTGAACGCGCGACGGATCGCCGTTCCCGTCACCTCCGTCTTCACGATTGAAGCCAGGAGGACTGCGTGGTCCATTGACCATCAGGACTTCCGCCGCCGAGTCATTGCTGCCGCACTCGGATACGGTCTCTACGGAGCCAGTCGACAGATCGAACAGGCCGTAGAGATTCGTCGGGCTCGATCGCCGCGACTTGAGGGGTGGCCCATTGGCAGGCCACCGCATGCTTCACCCACCGCTGAAGCCTCGACCGACCGGTGCGCTTGCTTCGGCGGGTCGCAGGGAGGGGGAAAGCTGCTGGAGTCGACTGGTACTGGGTCGACGGTTGCCGCAGGAGGACACCGCGGACGCACGCGCGAAAATGCACCATGTAAGCGTTGTGCTTTGGCCTCATGATCAGTTACCGTGTCTCCAGCAGCATTGGTGAGAGAAGCAATACAATTAGACCTATACTGAATGGTAGCCAAGGCATGAAAAAATTGTGAGTTTTCATTCCCAAGAATAACCCATTTGATTTTACCCCTCTTCTGCCAATGAACCTTTTGTTGTTTCAATAAACTGAGGAGCTGTGCTTTAAGGTCCATTCTAAGAACCGTTTCTGTATCAATAAGCACTCTGTAATTTTCAAGGGCATCCAACATTGCTACTAGGGCATTGATATCTGAAATATCTTGCTTGAGATTGGATAAAGTTTGGCCCAAACCTTGAGATTTTTCCTGAGAATTTTCATCTTTGCATTGAGTCTTTTGGCTGCATCTGCAAAGTGTACTTCGTGTCCAAACTGACTCTACCAGGGGCAGGAATTGGTCATGTTCCAGCCATCTATTCTCAAATCTGAAGAGATTACTCTTGGGCATAGAGGTTTGTATGTTGATGACACAGGGTACATGATCAGAGGTGGTCATGGCCAGAGGTAGTGCCAGAGTATTAGGGTAGGAAAGGGTCCAGGCTGGTGAGGTGAAGAACCAATCCAATCTTTCAAGAAGAGGAGCAGTCTGCATGTTACTCCAGGTATATTTCCTACCCTTTAAAGGTACTAGTTAAAGGTATGTCCACTAGGCCAAGTTTACTGATGACTGCATTGAACATAAGCATCTCATTGATACTACCCCCTGGTTTTTTCCTAGCATCAAAACTTCTGATGAGATTGAAATCCCCTACTAATAACCAATCTGCCTCTTCAGGAATTTGAATGCCATCAAGCCATGCGAGAAATTCAAGCTTCTTATCATCTTGACAAGGAGCATATATGTTAGTTAGGGTCCAACATGAGCCACATCTGGTCGATTGAAAGCCAACTAAGAGGCTTTGTTTTCGAGTCGTTTGACTAGTCGACGACTAGTCGATGAGTCGCTGCTCCAGGTTCGACTCACACTCTCGACTCGACTCCTGGTATGAGTCAAGCGACTCGAGCGACTAGTCACGACTAGTCGCTCTTTCTGGGTCGAGCGACTCACTTAAATTGAGCCCAACTGTTATATGTTTTGTTTACAGTATGGGCCGGCCCATCTCCCCTGGAAACCTAGATCGATCATCCCCCACCCCTCCCCCTCCCCCCGATCCAACCCTCTCCAGCCGCCACACCCCCTGCTGTCGTTCCCCTCCTCCCCTCCTATGGTGTGCTCCTCCCCTCCTCCCCTGCTACTGTTGTTCTCCTCCCCTCCCCTCCCCTGGTTGCTGCTCCTGCTGTTGTGCTCCTCCCCTCCTCCCCTCCTCCCCTGGTTGATGTGGCTGCTGGTGTGCTCCTCCCCTTGTTGCTGCTGCTGCTGTTGAGCACTCGTGCTCCTCCCCTCCTCCCCTGGTTGATGTGGCTGCTGGTGTGCTCCTCCCCTTGCTGCTGCTGCTGCTGCTGTTGAGCACTTGTGCTCCTCCCCTGGCTGCTGCTTAACTCACGTCGACTCGTCGCCATGTCGACTCATCGACCATGAGTCTAGAGTCGCCCCCCTGAGCGACTCGTCGACTCATCGACTCGAAAACATTGCTGAGAGGGCATATTCGTTGAGCACTTCTCCAGAAAATTGAGATGAGGCCCAGACAATTAGTAATCCTCCTGATGGTAAATAAGCAAAACAATCAAATCTGGCTAGGCAGAATTTTCTGATGAAGGAAATGTCTATAATTTCTTTGTTGATTTCCTGAAAACAGACCATAGAACAACCACTCTCATCAATCTTATTCTGGATATGCAGCCATTTATCTGGAGAATTGACGCCTCTTATGTCCCAGTTAAGTACTTTCCAAGCTTGCTTGGTCATTGTGAACAAATAGAGGGAGTGGGGTGCACAAGGGTACATAGCAATGACCTGAGAGGGACCAGGCCAAGGCAACAACATATACAAACTGCAGATAATCATCATAGTCACATAGACCTTTAACTGAACATAACTGGAAGGCTAAGTAATAAGCCATAGGATAACAAAGGAAGCTGACTAGAGCTGCAGTTCCTCTTTCCTTCACTGCCTTCTTCTTGGGGTTCTTCTTGGTCTTGGCATCATTAGGAACCTTCTTGGATGTTTTCTGCTTCTTCTGCACTGGAGGCTTGCTCTCCACCATCCCAAATTTATCATAGAGGCTCTTGACCACCTTCTTGTTAAGTGGAGGAGCATCTGCAGCACATGCAAGACAATCTTTGTCAAGGCATGTCTTACCCTTGTAGCCCCTGGCCAGTTGCTTGAGTCTAGCACTCCTAACTTCTGAGACCACTAGGGGAGTTTTCTGTTGCCTTTTCCTGATGTGCACCACAGAAGTACTAAAATGCTCCACTTGCACAACATGAGAGGATCTAAGTGCCTGTGGGGTGGAATAACCCTTGGTAGCATTCTGTCCAGCCAAAAACAGAGAGCACACTGATGGGGCTTCTGATGGGCAGCCTTGAGGGACCAGAAAAACTGAAAAGACAGTCCATTTGAATTGCCTTCCTGGATTAACTGCCAAAGCTTCGATTGGAGAATATTTTTTACCCACACAAAATCCTCAGATGACAGCAATTTAGCTATGAAAAAGTCAGTCCAAGATACTGGAACAGACAGACTGGCAGTTTGGTAAAGCAGGACAAAAGTGTTTCTCCCTGGCAGCTCTTCCTTCCTGAGAGAAGACAGCAGTAAGCTGGAGATTGTCTGCAGTTTGAACCTCTTTGTCCTGGGTCTGAACAACATTCTTCTCCAAATCAGCTTGAACAGGATTGCCTATAGCAGAGGAGAGAGTGGCATGTGTTGTCATTGCAATCTGAGGTGTTTCAGTAGCCGCACAATGAGAAGACAAGGTGTAGAATAGGTTCTGACTCAAGTAGCACCTCATGCTTTGCATCTGCAAAATGATGTAGGGTAGGAACCCTAATCGGCCGATCTTTCACGAAAGGAGCGGATCTTGCGATGAACACGAAGAACACGAGGAGGGAAACGAGGGGAAAATCACAAGGGGAACACAAGAGAACACTCAAACCAACAAGTATGATCACACATGCGCTAGATCCATGAACACAAAGGAAGATACGAGATCCAAAGTCAACAACGGACGATACAAAGGTAGCCGGTCTTCTCCGTGAGGAGGTCTTGAATTCACAAGGGGATCTTCCCTTAGAGGGGTCTTGAATTCAAAGGGATCTTCTCCGAAGAGGGGCCGCGGTCTCTCTCGTGGAGTAGATCCGATGTGGATGAGCAATGATCTATCTCTAAATATGAGCTAAACCAATGCTAACCCTAGTTAGGATGAATATGAGATCTATTTATAGTCTTAGTGCGGATGGGGGGCGAAAGGAGGGGGTACATGGGCTTCGAGCTCGAAACTGGACACAGCCAGGTATCGGACGTCCGCCGGGGGCCGGTCGTCCGGTGGCTCACGGGCGTCCGGTAGTAGCCGGTCGTCCGCTGGTTCTGGCTCGGATGTGGAAGTTGCGGATTTCCGGAAGGGGCCGGTCGTCCGGTCGCTGGACGTCCGGTGGCGTCGGACTTCCGCTCGTTTGGCTCGGGTGCGGTGTCGCCGGTCGTCCGGTCCGGGCCGGACGTCCGCTCGCTGTAGCTCGGCTGGGGCTTCAGGCTCCGGGCGTCCGGTCCCGGCCGGTCGTCCGGTGGCTGGGGCTTCGTCCGCAGCTCTTCTTCTTCTCCGTCTTCACGCCCATCTTCCTCTTCTGATCCTCCTTGCTCCTTGGCTTCTTCATGGCCAACTCCTTGATACCTGAGTATGCACAATGTCTCCGTTTGAGGTAGTAGTCATGTCTCATGTGCATCGAAGTGGAAATGTGAGAGGAGAGATGTCACCTTGGTTTCGAGAGCTCTTGCACGTGCTCGTGTCATGGGTCCAAGTGGTGTTGTAGGAGATGTAGTTGGGTCCATAGGGATGACCTTGGGATGCTCTGCATCATCTCCCCTCCCTTGGGGAAGATCCGTCCTCGGATCAAATTCTTCATCACCATGAAAGGGCGAGAGGTCCTTGACATTGAAGATATCGCTCACTTTGTACTTGTCGCGGGGAAGGTCGATCTTGTAAGCGTTGTCGTTGTAGCGTGCAAGCACCTTGAAGGGTCCGTCCGCTCGTGGTCGAAGTTTGGACTTGCGTTCTTGGGGAAAGCGGTCCTTGCGAAGGTGTAGCCACACGAGATCACCAATGTTGAAGACCATGGGGTGCTTGTTGATGTTGAGCTTGGTCGCAAGTCGTTGTACTTGGCGCTCGATAGTATGTCTTGTATCTTCATGCACCTTCTTGAGATGGGTCACACGTGCACTTGCGTCCAAATTGATGCGCTCTTGGAGTGGTAGAGGAAGAATGTCCAATGGTGATAATGGGTTGAATCCGTAGACGACCTCGAAGGGGGACTTGCCGGTTGTTGAGTGTTTTGCTCGGTTGTAGGTGAACTCGGCGATAGGTAGGCACTCCTCCCACTCCTTGATGTTCTTCTTGATGAGTACTCGAAGTAGAGCGGAGAGTGTGCGGTTGGTCACCTCCGTTTGGCCGTCGGTTTGTGGATGATACGCCGTGGAGAAGAGTAGCTTGATTCCGAGCTTGGCGCATAGGGTCTTCCAAAAGTAGCTAAGGAATTTGACGTCGTGGTCCGAGACGATAGTCTTTGGCACTCCATGTAGACGCAATATTTCTCTACAAAGAGATTAGCAACATGTGAAGCATCGTCTATCTTGTTGCAAGGAATGAAATGTGCCATTTTAGAGAAACGGTCCACAACGACAAATACCGAATCCTTCCCATTTCTAGTCCTAGGCAAATCAAGTACGAAATCCATGCTAATGTCTTCCCATGATTGATATGGAATTGGGAGAGGCATGTAAAGGCCATGGGATTGAGCTTTAGACTTAGCTTTGTGACATGTAGAGCATCGGTTGGTGAAGCGGTTAACGTCACGAAACATCTTGGGCCAATAGTAGTTCTTGGAGAGCGTGGCAAAAGTCTTGTCGCGTCCAAAATGTTCCATTAAGCCTCCTCCATGAGATTCCTGCAAAAGTAACAAACGAAGAGAAGACTCGGGGATGCAAAGCTTGTTAGCTCTCATAAGATATCCATCTTTGATGTAATAGCATTCCCAAGAGGTGTGCGTCAAACACTTGGCATAAGGAGTAGCAAAAGTAGGATCATGCTCATACAAGTCTTTTATATGCTCAAAACCAATGACATACAATTCAAGTTGAGTAACAAGCATGCATATGCGGGAAAGGGCATCCGCCACAATGTTTTCCTTACATTTAATGTACTTGATGACACAAGGAAAAGACTCAATAAATTCACTCCATTTAGCATGACGCTTGTTCAACTTGGTTTGGCCCTTAAGATACTTGAGCGTTTCATGTAGGGTAGGAATCCTAATCGGCCGATCTTTCATGAAAGGAGCGGATCTCGCGATGAACACGAAGAACACGAGGGAAACGAGGGAAAAATCACAAGGGGAACACAAGAGAACACTCAAACCAACAAGTATGATCACACATGCGCTAGATCCATGAACACAAAGGAAGATACGAGATCCAAAGTCAACAACGGACGATACAAAGGTAGCCGGTCTTCTCCGTGAGGAAGTCTTGAATCCACGAGGGGATCTTCCCTTAGATGGGTCTTGAATCCAAAGGGATCTTCTTCAAAGAGGGGCCGCGGTCTCTCTCGTGGAGTAGATCCGATGTGGATGAGCAATGCTCTATCTCTAAATATGAGCTAAACCAATGCTAACCCTAGCTAGGATGAATATGAGATCTATTTATAGTCTTAGTGCAAATGGGGGGCGAAAGGAGGGGGTACATGGGCTTCAGGCCCGAAACTGGACACAGCCAGGTACCGGACGCCCGCGGGGGGCCGGTCGTCCGGTGGCTCACGGGCGTCCGGACGTCCGGTAGTAGCCGGTCATCCACTGGTTCTGGCTCGGATGTGGAAGTTGCGGATTTCCGGAAGGGGCTGGTCGTCCGGTCGCCAGACGTCCGGTGGCGTCGGACTTCCGCTCGTTTGGCTCGGGTGCGGTGTCGCCGGTTGTCCGGTCCGGGCCGGACGTCTGCTCGCTGTAGCTCGGCTGGGGCTTCAGGCTCCGGACGTCCGGTCCCGGCCGGTTGTCCGGTGGCTGAGGCTTCGTCCGTTCTTCTTCTTCTTCTTCTTCTTCTGATCCTCCTTGCTCCTTGGCTTCTTCATGGCCAACTCCTTCTACTTGGGGCTGTACCGAAAGGATTTATGGTGGAAAATGCAAGGTTAATTGGTAGCATGTTTGTCGTCCAGCCGATCTGGGAGGGCTTGGAGATCTCCACCTCGGCAAGTTCTCCTGCGCCATGAGCCTCTGCTGGTTGTGGCTTGTTTGGACATCCCGGAGTGGCCTTGGGTTGGTCTCGATCTCCATTGCTACCACTCCGCTGGTTGTGGTTTGTGTGGATTTGAATCTAGTTTCATGTTATTCTTTATGCGAACATATTTTTTCATATTCTCTGGAAAAGAGATGCGGAATAACATCACTCTCAGTCTTGCAGAATTTTCAGAGTGATCTTTATAAAACCATCTGGCTAGTTTTATTTTGTAATATGGTTCAATCGTTTCTTTTCCATCGTGGACACGTGTACAGCAGTGTCCTGCTTTGTTTATGAATGGTTCGGTCTTCTGCTGGATCGTACCTGTTTGTACAACTGTGGAGAAGTATATAGCAGTATCTTGCTTTGTAGATGATGGAACATGATGCAGACGAGGAGCACATGGAGGCGCACCTCCCTGTAATTCGAACCATTGGAATGCAGACTGAAATCGTTTTAGTTTCCCTATTGAGCCAATACAGTTTTAATACAAATAAGTATGACTCGCATGACATTGTAGAGAAGTAATGATGAGTTAAGAGCAAATACAATAGTGGGCTTATAGCCTGCTTACATGACATTTTTGTTTATGTGGAGGAGAGAGATGTGAAAAGTAAGGAAAGTGGGTTTTCATGCAAGAGGCTAGCTATATGCGTATTTTTAGGCAAATACAATAAATGTGATGAAAGAGAAAGAGAGAAGAGAAAAAAAAGTAGTAATGTAATAGCCAACCTTATAGCCCACACTATTGTATGAGTGGTTATAGATGATGGCTATGGATGACATGATGGCTTACAACAAGCACCTGGCTATATTATTAACCATGTTTTAATAAATGAAAACAAACGACTGCATGCAATGTAATCAGTGTTAATTCATCTTTGTTGGACCATGAAGATAAAAGCAGGCAACATTAGTAGTAACATAGCTTTTTTACATGAGAAAAACTTAGTATGTAGTTTTTCTAGAATTATTATCACGAAGTTCTTGGGTTTTTACTAGGAATAAAAAGAAAGACGTGATTTTGTGGAATTTGTATCATGATTTTTCCAAGAGTTACTCAATCCACATATACTAATCTTTTCTAGTATATGGATTTCTCATTCTTTTTTATTTGAAATTTTAACAATCACTCAATCCACTATTTATTAGTTACCCCATGATGCGATTCTTAGTTTTATAGAAGACACATAACTTCATGAAAATATATTTGATTTAACATTTACTACATCTTGAAAATTATTTAAATGCATTAAACATAAATTATTTTTAAAGTTGAAGCCATATTACAATTGTAAAATGGGTGCAAAAACATAAACTTGTGATATTTGTAAAGTTGAAATAATATTGCAGTCTAAAAGCTTGGTACAAACTGAATATTAGATGTGTTGCATGATTCAAAACTCTGATCTCAACAAAATCCACATGCATGTGATTCATAAGTTAATGATGATGTCGTTGTTCGTTGTTGGGGGTTGGCACAGGAGCATGGGGATGAGTGAGCCAGGAGGGGATAGTCTGTGCAAGGAATACCTCCTTATACTACTTATACAAGAAAATGTAGAATGAGCTATATTAAAGAATACACCATGCTAATATAACGGTGCAAATCCCTATGCATATTGAATGGTGAGATATCACAGGAGGTAGCCTGCATTTTCAATGGAACATCACCAAATCATTGATAACCAGTTAGAAAAAGAGTAAATGACATTGGCGCGAATCAGAATGCAATGAGTTCTCCAAGCATGTGTATCTGCATGCTTAATTTCTTGTATTAGTATATATTGTTTATTTTCATGCTTTTCTCTGATTCTACTCGAACCCCTGCCTGTAGACTTTCCATCAGATACAAAAGCTCTTAAGCAAAACCAATGGGAAAGTAGTTAGTGATGTTATGACTTCTGCACCTCTTGTGGTGCGTGAAACTACTAACCTTGAAGATGCTGCAAGGTACGTGTACATCACTGATTGGTTTCCAGAGATTATATGGACCAACTTGTATGTTAATGTTTCTTAAAGATAACTTAATTAGATGGTGGTGATATTTTGGCATGCAGGTTACTTCTTGTTACTAAATACCGCAGGCTGCCAGTAGTCGACAGTTCGGGCAAATTGGTGAGTGGGCCAAGCCTTGCTATTTTTCTCCTTTTCTTGCTCTAGTTAATTTATCTTAAAACAAACTTCGGTTTGTAAGGTTGGAATCATCACAAGAGGGAACGTCGTCAGAGCTGCTCTTGAGTTTAAGAAAAATGTTGAAGGGAGTATTTGAAGTGGAACTGTAGATGATCCTTTCCGAAGGTGGAACTTGAACATATTGCTAGTAGGCAAGCATACTGAAAAAATTGTTTACACAACATGCTAGTTTAATTGCAGTTGGGATACATGTATTGTGAGCATCATGCATCATCCTTAAATTTCAAAATTTTGAATTGAGGGAATTTTCAAAGCCTCTGCTAAATAAAGGGCAAAGAACCCAAAAAAATGCATTCAATGTTTCAAAAATGCCTTTAAAATAGTTCTAAGAATTTTGGCGAGTTATATATCAAACCAAAATTTAGGAACATTTTTGAGGAATTATTTTTGGGACTTTGAATTTAAATGATATTGTATTTGTATTTGTATTTATATTATATAATCAGAATATAATTTCAAATAATTTATGTGCCTTTGGATAATTCTACTGTGCAACATAAAAATATTCAGGGGAATTTTGTCACTGGGTTTGAATTTGTTATATTTGAAAACAATGACAAAAGAAATAAATAAAAGAAAACATAAAGAAAATAAGGAAAAGCAGAAATTGTACCTGGTTTACCTGTGCGGCCTAGAACTGTTGTAGTTGGGGCCCAACCCAACTCCCCGTCGTCCCCTACCTCTTAGTAGGAGCAGCTGCGTGTGCGCACGCGCACGCTCACGTCCACCTCCTCCTTGCTTGCTTTCCCGCCCATGCCTCCTCTATCCTCTTCCTCGCTCTCTAGCCCTTTCGTCTTTCCTACTGCTCTCTCTCTCTCTCTCTCTCTCTCTCTCAGCCTTGAGCACCCTCAGAGAGCATTGTCACAGTTCATTGCAGCCATCGTGCAACCCACGCCTCGCCTACATGTCCCCGAGCTCTGCGTCGACTTCGCGCGCCTCTTCGCCCAATCACGCAAGGCCGGACGCCCGGAAGCGTCGCCATTGAGCTCGTCCCTGCCGCCTCTGCTCGAAGACCGCTGGCGTTGATCCATTGTCTCCAGCGTCTCCTCCGCCACATCGAGCATCTCTTTGTGATCGTTGTGAGCTCCTCTACCGCTTCTCTCTCTCTCCCCGTGCTCGATTGTGTTGCATAGCCGTTGCTTCCATCAAGCCCGATAACTCCTCGCCGTCGGCTTTGATGTTGACGTAGCCACAGCCGCCATCACTTGCGTTTGAGTACTGGAATGTGCTCGGCACCTCCCTAGCAACCCGCGGAGCCCGGATACGCTCCGTAGTGCCAAACTGAGCATACCCATAGCTCCAGCCGCCGCATACCTCAGCGCCGGCGCTGTTTTCGGCCACTTCAAGTTGCATCGCCATGATGTGCCTATTCATTCATGCTTGCTTGTTATGCCCGCTATGCTTAGAGTTGTGTCAGGTCTGATTCATCCGGGATGAATTGGAATGATGGTGAACATGTCTTACTGTGTGAGGGCTAAATGTGTGAACACGGTTTGGTAAAAGTAGCAATGAGAGGCCATGTAGAAGTGCATGGTGGGTTGTCTCATTGAGACCGTCTTTAAGAACTGAGTCATGTGTATGTTATCCAAGAACAACTATTACCACACATTGGGCCCTGAAATATGACCCCACTCGACTTATTAATCGCCTTGATCTCTGTCCAAGAGTTATAACCAGTTTCTAGTGTTTATTGGTTGTGCTAGGGGCCGTGCTTAGCGCTGACCGAAGGGGTAGGCTTTGATGTGGCAGGCACTTTGGCACGGTGTACCAAGCGTAGTACCATCCGACGAGGTGGACTTGGGAACCCTATACACATCGTTTGAGGTCGTAATGGAAACATCGGTCGGACTTCCATTGCAGGTCAGTTCTCAGATAGGCGATAAACCTGGACTAGAGTCTTGTGTGGTTAGTCAGGTTGTGGTCTACACCCATGCCGACTTTCGCTTGGAAGTCTACCGAGCACATGTCTTGTGCAGGCGCTAAATGGTGCAAACATGTGTGAAGTACACCCCGCAAAGTTATAAATGATCTATTCGAATAGTCGCATCCTCGGATATGGACTACTTGGAGACTTATATGGTTCATAGACAACTTAAAAGGATACTCTAAAATGCGCAAGATAAGCGTGAGTGCTATGGACGGCCTTCTCAGAGGGAGACGGGAGCGGATCCATAATGGTGTATTGATATGGTGAATATGTGGACTCGTGTGCACTTTCTCACCTCAAAAAGTTTACTGATAGTCGTAGTACAAGATAGCCACTGAGTTAAAGCTGGCTTACTGCAGTTAAACTCCACTATCCCTTTATTGATACTGATGCATATGTAGTTAGTTTTGATGTAAGTCTTGTTGAGTACATTTGTACTCATGTTTGCTTAATTTATATTTTTGCAGAGGAGACTTCAGGCTCATTAGTAATTCCACATGGGCTTGGATGAGTAGCTTGGGAATCCCAGACGGAGGTATGGTTTCTTTGGAGGATCTTGTAGGTAGACGAGCTTCTAGCCTTCTTTCTTTCCAGCCGTCTGTCCTCAGACAGGTTTATGCTTCGCTTGTTGCTTGTATGACTTTGTATGTTGGGTCATGAGACCCATGTTTGTAATATCATGTTTTATATATTCCAAAATAATTCTCCATTGATTTTTAGGTCATTCCGAGAACTTTTATTTCTGCACAAAAATAACACCATGGCAATTCTGCTGAAAACAACGTCAGTCTGGGTTAGTTCCATTCAAATCATGCAAGTTAGAGTCCAAAACAAGGGCAAAAGTGTTTGGAAAAGTAGATACGACGGAGACGTATCAACTCCCCCAAGCTTAAACCTTTGCTTGTCCTCAAGCAATTCAGTTCATAAACTGAAAGTGATAAAGAAAATTTTTTACAAACTCTGTTTGCTCTTGTTGTTGTAAATATGTAAAGCCAGCATTCAAGTTTTCAGCAAACATTATGAACTAACCATATTCACAATAACACTTAGGTCTAATATTTACTCATATCAATGACATAATCAACTAGCGAGCAATAATAATAAATCTCGGATGATAACACTTTCTCAAAACAATCATGATATGATATGACAAGATGATATCTCGCTAGCCCTTTCTGAGACCGTAAAACATAAATACAGAGCACCTTTAAAGATCAAGGACTGACTAGACATTGTAATTCATGGTAAAAGAGATCCAGTCAAGTCATACTCAATGTAAACTAATAGTAATGGATGCAAATGACAGCGGTGCTCTCCAACTGGTGCTTTTTAATAAGAGGATGATGACTCAACATAAAAATAAATAGATAGGCCATTCGCAGAGGGAAGCAGGGATTTGTAGAGGTGTCAGAGCTCGGTTTTGAAATAGATATGAATAATATTTTGAGCGGTATACTTTCATTGTCAATGTAACAACCAACAGATCTCGATATCTTCCATGCTACACACATTATAGCGGTTCCCAAACAGAATGATAAAGTTTATACTCCCCCTCCACCAACAAGCATCAATCCATGGCTTGCTCGAAACAACGAGTGCCTCCAACTAATAAGAGTCCTGGGGGAGTTTTGTTTGCAGTTATTTTGATTTGATTTGCATAAAGCATGGGACTAGGCATCCCGGTGACCAGCCATTTTCTCGTGAGTGAGGAGCGGAGTCCACTCTTAAGAATAACCCGCCTAGCATGGAAGATACAGACAACGCTAGTTGATACATGAGCTGTTCGAGCATACAAAACAGAATCTTTATTTGAAGGTTTAGAGTTTAGCACATACAAATTTACTTGGAACGTCAGGTAGATACCGTATATAGGTAGGTATGGTGGACTCATATGGAACAACTTTGGGGTTTATGGAATTGGATGCACAAGCAGTATTCCCGCTTAGTACAAGTGAAGGCTAGAAAAAGACTGGGAAGCGACCAGCTAGAGAGCGACAACAGTCATGAACATGCATTAAAATTAATCAACACCGAATGCAAGCATGAGTAGGATAAATGCCACCATGAACATAAAATATCGGAACATAACAACCAAGAGATGGCGATATCTTCCATGCTACACACATTATAGGCGGTTCCCAAACAGAATGGTAAAGTTTATACTCCCCCTGCCACCACAAGCATCAATCCATGGCTTGCTCGAAACAACGAGTGCCTCCAACTAACAAGAGTCCCAGGGGGAGTTTTGTTTGCAATTATTTTGATTTAGTTTGCATAAAGCATGGGACTGGGCATCCCGATGACCAGCCATTTATCTCGTGAGTGAGGAGCGGAGTCCACTCCTCTTGAGAATAACCCGCCTAACATGGAAGATACAGACAACCCTAGTTGATACATGAGCTATTCGAGCATACAAAACAGGATATTTATTTGAAGGTTTAGAGTTTGGCACATACAAATTTACTTGGAACGGCAGGTAGATACCGTATATAGGTAGGTATAGTGGACTCATGTGGAATAACTTTGGGGTTTAAGGGATTGGATGCACAAGCAGTATTCCCGCTTAGTACAGGTGAAGTCTAGAAAAATACTGGGAAGCAACTAGCTAGAGAGCGACAACAGTCATGAACATGCATTAAAATTAATCAACACCGAATGCAAGCATGAGTAGGATATAATCCACCATGAACATAAATATCGTGAAGGCTATGTTGATTTTGTTTCGACTACATGCGTGAACATGTGCCAAGTCAAGTCACTTAAATCATTCAGAGGAGGATACCACCCTATCATACCACATCATAACCATTTTAATAGCATGTTGGCATGCAAGGTAAACCATTATAACTCATAGCTAATCAAGCATGGCACAAGAAACTATGATCTCTAGTTGTCATTGCAAACATGTTTATTCATAATAGGCTGAATCAGGAATGATGAACTAATCATATTTACAAAAACAAAAGAGGTCGAGTTCATACCAGCTTTTCTCATCTCAGCTAGTCCATCATATATCATAATAACTGCCCTTCACTTGCACGACCAAACGATGTGAATAATAATAATAGTGCACGTGCATTGGACTAAGCTGGAATCTGCAGGCATTCAATAAATAGGAGAAGACAAGGCAATATGGGCTCTTTTGTCAGATCAACAATAATGCATATAAGAGCCTCTTTAACAATTCAATTATGGTCTTCTCCTATCAACCCCCAAAGAAAAGAAAAGAAATAAAACTATTTACACGGGAAAGCTCCCAACAAGCAGAAGAAGAACAGGAAATCTTTTGGGGTTTTCTTTTTTAATTACTACAACAAGCATGGCAAGTAAAGTAATTAAAAGCTACAACTAATTTTTTTTGGTTTTTCTTAAGGTTTATTAAACACACAAGAAGAAAGCATAAAAAGGAAAATAAACTAGCATGGATGGTACAATGAAAAAGTATGAGCACCGTCATCTAGCAATGAGTGTGTGAACATAAATGTAATGTCGATGGGAAATAGGCTTTTGGCCTAAGTTGGTCTATGGCCACGGCTGGCCTGGCGGATATCCATAATAATAGTTGGGGTCGTACTGAGAAGAAGAAGAGGAAGACTCAGCTTGCCACTGGCTGACAATCATCTCCGGATCCCACTGGTAATTAGACTGTCGTGAAGGATCAAATTGTGGTTCCGGCTCTGGCTCCTCGGCTGGTGCAGGGTTCTGGTAGGCGTGGATAGCCGTCAACGGAACAAGGTACGTGCCTACAGTCAAATCAAACAAAGAAGGAGCAGGCAAGGTAATAGTCTCGGAATGATGTTTATTAAAGAACAATTGATATTTAAGCTCTCCTTCCCTATTCTTAACAATAAAATCATGTGCTACCATACTTTTATAATCTAAATAAACACGAGGCAGCACCTTTTCTTCCTTCTCATAATGCCTAATAGGTATGTTAAAATATGCAGCTAGGCGTGTAGCATAGATGCCTCCAAAGATGGGGCCCTTGGTACGGTTCATACTTAACCATTTGGCAATAATGCCGCCTATACTAAAAGAGTTATCACCGTATAAACCGTGGTGCAAAATAATAATATCAGGGATACTCAGGTTTCCACAGTTTCCGCGACCAATTAAGCAACGACTAGCAAATAATGCAAAATAACGTAAAACAGGAAAGTGTATGCTAGTGATTCGTGCATCGGAAACCTTCCTTGTTTCCCCTACAGTGATAGTGTCAATAAATCCCTCCACATCATCACGATGTGGTTCTTCTGTATTGCCCTCAAAAGGGACTAAACAAACCCGACAGAAATCATAAAGTGACATCTCCTTATGCTCATCATATAAATAAAACTCCACCGTAGGTGGTGAGCTCCTAGAATGGAAATGAAAGTTTTGCACAAAGATATTTGAGAGCAAGAGATACTAATCGCATTGGTCGTGGAGGAAAGCGGTAAGGCCTGCAGTCTGAGCCAATTCATGAAAATCTTTATAAATCTCGGTTGCTCTTAAGAAATCCTCGGAAGGCCATTCACACGCCCGAACCTCCACGGTGCGAGGCAAATTATACTTAGGCTTCGGTGCCTTTTCCTTCGAGCTTTGGCTCGATTAGCCCCTCAAGAGTCTCCTTATCATTTTCTGAAAAATTCTGAAATTTTTTAGTAACTTCAAAATAAAAGTAAACCAAACTCAATAATATTGATAGCAACTACTCCTACAAGTGCCTAGGGCCTAAATCATGCATCAAAACTACTTCTGACCATATAAATTTGACATGCAAGCTCAAGAACAGGGTCACCTAAGCAGCAAAAATTTGAAATGAATAAAGCACTAGAACAAAAACTAATTGTACCAATGGGGGAGTCACATACCAAGGAACAATCCCCCCAAGCAGTTTTGTGAGAGGTGCTTTGAGCAAGGAGATCGAAAATGGCAGCAAAACGAGCTTGGACTCGGGTTTGAGCTGGTTATTCGTGTTTGGGGGAGGAAGAAGGAGTGTATGGGTGAAAGGATAAGTGGAGGAGGGCCACCGTGGGCCCATGAGGTAGGGGGCGCGCCCTAGAGGGGTAGGCGTGCCCTCCACCCTCGTGGGAAGGTGGTTGGCCCCCCTGGTGTGTTCTCAGTTCCATAAATCCTCAAATATTCTAGAAAAAATCATATTTAATTTTCAGGGCATTTGGAGAAATTTTATTTTCAAGGTATTTTTATATTGCACAGATAATCAGATAACAGATAGACAAATATTTATTTTTATTTTATTTAATATAAATAACAGAAAGTAAAAGTGTGGTACAGAAGGTTGTGCCTTCTAGTTTCATCCATCTCATGATCATCAAAAGGAATCCAAGAGATCATCAAAAGGAATCCACTAACAAGGTTGATCAATTCTTGTTAACGAACTCATTCCGAATAACATGCAACCGGAGAAATTTCGAATAACACTATGTTACCTCAACGGGGATATGCACATCCCCAATAATAAGAATATCATATTTCTTCTTGACAGTAGGAAGAGGAAATTCAAAGCCTCCAAATATAATCGATGGAATTTTTCCAATAGAGTTGATACTATGAACTTGAGGTTGTTTCCTCGGAAAGTGTACCGTGTGCTCATTACCATTAACATGAAAAGTGACATTGCCTTTAGTGCAATCAATAATAGCCCCTGCAATATTCAAAAAGGGTCTTCCAAGAATAATAGACATACTATCGTCCTCGGGAATATCAAGAATAACAAAGTCCGTTAAAATAGTAACGTTTGCAACTACAACAGGCACATCCTCACAAATACCGACAGGTATAGCAGTTGATTTATCAGCTATTTGCAAAGATATTTCAGTAGGTGTCAACTTATTCAAATCAAGTCTATGATATAAAGAGAGAGGCATAGCACTAACACTAGCTCCAAGATCACATAAAGCAGTTTTAACACAGTTTCTTTTAATAGAGCATGGTATAGTGGGTACTCCTGGATCTCCAAGTTTCTTTGGTATTCCACCCTTAAAAGTGTAATTAGCAAGCATGGTGGAAATTTCAGCTTTCGCTATCTTTCTTTCATTTTTAATAATATCTTTCATATACTTAGCATAAGAATTGGTTTTGAGCATATCAGTTAATCGCATACGCAAAAAGGTAGGTATAATCATTTCAGCAAAACGCTCAAAATCATCATCATCCTTTTTCTTGGATGGTTTGGGAGGAAAGGGCATGGGTTTCTAAACCCAAGGCTCTCTTTCTTTACCATGTTTCCTAGCAACGAAGTCTTTCTTATCATAACGTTGATTCTTTGATTGTGGGTTATCAAGATCAATAGTAGGTTCAATTTCTATATCATTATCGTTACTAGGTTGACAATCATCATGAACATTATTATTAGCATTATCACTAGTTTCAGTTTCATTACCAGGTTGTGTTTCACCATCATAAATAGAAATATCATTTGGATTCTCAGGTGTTTCAACAATAGGATCACTAGAAGCATGCAAAGTCCTATCATTTTTCTTTTTCTTCTTTTTAGAAGAACTAGGTGCATCTATATTATTTCTCTGAGAATCTTGCTCAATTCTCTTAGGATAGCCTTTAGGATACAAAGGTTCCTGAGTCATTCTACCACCTCTAGTCATAACTCTAACAGCTTTATCATTATTCTTATTATTCAATTCATTGAGCAAATCATTTTGAGCTTTAAGTACTTGTTCTACTTGAGTGGTGACCATAGAAGCATGTTTACTAATAAGTTTAAGTTCACCTTTGACATTAGTCATATAATCACCCAAGTGTCCAAGCATATTTGAAATGTATTTTAGTTGTCTACCAAAATAAGCATTAAAATCTTCTTGCTTATCCATAAATTTATCAAACTCATCTAAGCATGGGCTAGCAATTTTAGTGAATGGGATTACAGCTTTATCATATCTGTAGAGAGAATTTACCTTTACTACCTGTGTCGGGTTATCAAGATCATGAGTTTCTTCAATAGGTAAAGGATTTGGATTATATGTTTCTCCAACAGGCGGTAAATTAAGACCATGTATTTCTTCAATAGGAGGTAACTTCTTAACATCTTCAGCTTTAATACCCTTTTCTTTCATAGATTTCTTTGCCTCTTGCATATCTTCAAGACTGAGAAATAGAATACCCCTCTTCTTTGGAGTTGGTTTAGGAATAGGCTCAGGAATTGGCTCCGGAGGTGTCCAATTATTTTCATTTTTCAACATATTATTCAATAGAATTTCAGCTTCATCCGGTGTTCTTTCCCTGAAAACAGAACCAACACAACTATGCAGGTAATCTCTGGAGGCATCGGTTAGTCCATTATAAAAGATATCAGGTATTTCATTTTTGTTAAGAGGATGATCAGGCAAAGCATCAAGTAATTGGAGAAGCCTCCCCCAAGCTTGTGGGAGACTCTCTTCTTCAATTTTCACAAAATTATATATTTCCCTTAAAGCAGCTTGTTTCTTATGACCAGGGAAATATTTAGCAGGGAAGTAATAAATCATATCCTGGGGACTACGCACACAACCAGGATCAAGAGAATTAAACCATATATTAGCATCACCCTTTAATGAGAACGAAAATATTTAAAGGATGTAAAAGTAGCGAGTTCTCTCATCTTTAGTGAACAGGGTAGCTATATCATTTAATTTAGTAAGATGTGCCACAACAGTTTCAGATTCATAACCATGAAAAGGATCAGATTCAACCAAAGTAATTATATCAGGATCAACAGAGAATTCATAATCCTTATCAGTAACAAAGATAGGTGAAGTGGAAAAAGCAGGGTCAGGTTTCATTCTAGCATTTAGAGATTTCTTACTCCATTTAGCTAATAATCTTTTAAGTTCAATTCTATTTCTGCAAGCTAAAATGGCTAAAGAAGCATCTTGATCAAAAACATAACCCTTAGGAATAGCAAGTGGTTCTTCATCATCACTTTCATCAGTATCATCAGATTCAATATTTTCAATCTTTCTAGCCCTAGCAAGTTGTTCATCGAGAAAATCACTAGGTGGCATAGTAGTATCATGCATAGAGGTAGTTTCATCATAAGTATCATGCATAGCAGAAGTGGCATCATCAATAACATGCGACATATCAGAACGAATAGCAGAAGCAGGTGTAGGTGTCGCAAACTTACTCATAACAGAAGGTGAATCAAGTGCAGAGCTAGATGGCAGTTCCTTTCCTCCCCTCATAGTTGAGGGATTTGGTTTTTGGATCTCTCAAGTTATTCATAATGATAAGCAGATATATATCCCAAGTGACTCAAAGAATAGAGCTATGCTCCCCGGCAACGGCGCCAGAAAATAGTCTTGATAACCCGCAAGTATAGGGGATCGCAACAGTTATCGAGGGTAGAGTATTCAACCCAAATTTATTGATTCGACACAAGGGGAGCCAAAGAATATTCTCAAGTATTAGCAGCTGAGTTGTCAATTCAACCACACCTGGAAACTTAATATTTGCAGCAAAGTGTTTAGTAGCAAAGTAATATGATAGTAGTGATAACAATAACAAAAGGTAACAGTAGTAAAAGTAGTGTTTTTGGTATTTTGTAGTGATGATAGCAATAGCAACGGAAAAGTAAATAAGCGAAGAACAATATATGGAAAGCTCGTCGGCAATGGATCGATGACGGAGGATTATGCCGGATGCAGTTTATCATGTAACAGTCATAACCTAGAGTGACATAGAACTAGCTCCAGTTCATTGATATAATGTAGGCATGTATTCCGAACATAAACATACGTGCTTATGGAAAAGAACTTGCATGACATCTTTTGTCCTACCCTCTCGTGGCAGCGGGGTCCTTACGGAAACTAAGGGATATTAAGGCCTCCTTTTAATAGAGAACTGGAACAAAGCATTAACACATAGTGA